>NW_007247401.1:149186-305814 GCF_000164805.1 Carlito syrichta
AGGGCGGGCACCGCACGCTTATTCGGCCCCGAGCGGCGTCCGCGGCCAGCTTGCTCCTGACCGCCGCTGCGATATGCTGCGCTCCACGTCCACGGTCACCCTGCTCTCGGGCGGCACCGCCGGGACGCCCGGGGCGCCCAGCAGGCGGGTGAGTAGCTGGGAGCGGGCGCCACCGCCGTCCAGTCTGCCTGTTCCGGCCGACCCCTCACGAGGGTCTCGGGTTGGGGACGCGCGGGAGCCAGCCCCTGGCCCCGACGCCACACCCGAGGCTCAACTTTCCGGGCCTGCTCCAGCTCGGAGCGCAGCTCTCTCTCCCCCCGCCGGCTGGAAGGAGAGGGTTTAGGGGACTTTGTGGAATTCCCAGGGATTTCCTCTCCTTCCCGCCTCCTCTGTCAAGCCAAGTTTATTGGTGACGCCAGTTTAAAAAGCAAGGAAGGCCGGGCGCGGTGGGTCACGCCTATAATCCCAGCACTTCGGGAGGCCGAGGTGAGAGGATTGCCTGAGCCCACGGGTTCGAAATCAGACTGGGCAACTTGGTGAGCTCTCATCTCTACAATAAATCAAAAAATTAGCCGGGCGTGGTGGTGCGCGCCTGTAGTTCCAGCTACTTGGAAGGCTGAGACGGAAGGATCACCTGAGCCCAGCAGATCGAGGCTGCGGTGGTGCCCCTGCACTCCAGCCTGGGGGACTGAGTGAGACTCTGACTCAAAAAAAAAACCAAAAAAAAACAAGGAAGACATTTCTGTTGTGTCCCTACCTTGAGACTTAAAAGTAATGAATGTATTTAAAACACAAACTTTCCTTTTTTCATTGATCAAAAGAAATACGAGTTTACTTTTGTCCACTGGTGATAGAATGCCATTGATGCTGAACTGGGTTTAGACAAGGTGGCTACCACTTTGCAAACGGAGGTTAGCTGCTGTCCACCCAGGTGTCCGGTTGTGTGGGACTCTGCTCAGGTAAATACAAGCCACTTTCTTCTTTCTGATCTAAATATTAAAGCGGCAGCAGTGGTATCTCTAAAAGTCCTGAGTACCATCTCCAGGGAAGATTCCCTTTGGAAGTGCTCTTTCTCTTCTGTCTTTGTTTTACCTTTTCCCACCTCTTCAGATGCTCTGTGAAAGAAATGCTAGGCACATGCTGGTTGCATCTCTCACATTCTGTGTGTTTTCCAGGATCTGCTCCTCAGAGCGCACTTGCTAGGGGCTTGGTTTGTGGCTTTCTAGTTCTTCCATTTATCATGATATTCAATATTTATCATTTGGGACCTCTTATTGTGATTGAGACTTCTGTAATTATGTTTCCCAAGTCCAAATCAAAATCCCCTTTGGTACTTCTGTCTGTTTGCTGGCGTTTGGACATGCTTGTTTGCTTGTACCTATCTCAAGCAAATGATGTCGGTTACCTCATAAACAGTCTTTCTTGAGCTCTGGAAGAAGGATGTTGTGTGCCTCTTGGGTGTGGGTTAAGTGATGGTTCTGGGAGTTTGTGTGTGTGTGTGTGTATGTGCACACATGCACACGCACACATACACACCAGACACTTAAGGGTGAACTCTATTTGTCTGATCATAAGCTTCAGAGAGCAAGATCCGCATTAGGTCCAAGCAGGTTTCTAACCACATTCCCAGTTTTACTCCAAGATGGGTATTTGCCTTTTTTTAATGGAAATCTCTCTCAATTGGAGCATAACTGCAATTGAGAAAGGATGAAATCATTGAAAAGCTAACTCTAAGCCCATACAGGGTCACCCATTTGACCAGATTACATGATTGCATGAAATTCTCCAAGTTCCCCTCCAGAGATGGAGACTAGTTGGGGTATGCTAGCAGGATATTGTGGGTGGAATCAAATGTGGCTAGTATACCAGATAACATTTCTGAAGATTTTTTCTCAATATTTACTTTGGAGTATTTCCTTAGTTATAAGTGCTTTGGTGTCTGGCACATTGTGATACACTATTAAAAAGGCCTTGCCTTTTGAATAAGACAGCATAAATAGGACTGGAGGACTCAGGGCTCTGAATCAAGCCAAGTAGGGCTGTCCTGGGTACACTGGCACTTGTTCTAGAAGGAAGATATGTAAAGGTTCCAGGGTTCTCCCCATTGTTATGGTTTCCAACTCTGCTCATGATTTGCAAATGTTGCAGGTGCTATTCATGTGTGTGCTTAGTGGGGAGCATGTGGTGGGAAGCTGTGATTTGTTGGTTAATTGATTTTTTAATCATACATAGATCTCCTTCTGTGAGGCGCAGGACTGGGCATTGGGGCCCACTCTACCTCTGGAAGCAGGCATTGCCCCAAACTACTGTCGTACAAAGTGATTATATTAATGGTTGTAATGGGGCTGGAAGGAGGGGGGTTTACAAAGTTCTCTGCGAGAGTTAGGAAAAGGGTTCTTCCTGAGGCATCTGAGGAAGACTTCTCATTGCAGGTGATGTCTGAGTTTAGTTTTGCAGAAAGAGTAGAATTAACTAGGGAAATTGGCATTATTGGGCTATTGAAAGGAGGAAAGACTCATTTAAATGGAGTACTTGGCATATGTGGTCATGTGCTGCATAATGACATTCTGCTCAACAACAGTTGGCATAAATGATGGTAATTGGAGCAATAGGCCATACCATATAGCCTAGGTGTATAGTAGGCTATGCCGTCTAGGCTTGTGTGTATACTCTATGATGTTCACACAGTGACAAAATTGCCTAATTATGCATTTCTCAGAATGTATCCCCATTGTTAAGTGACACATGACTATTGTGTGATGATGGCACGTTGGACCACACTGTGACAAAATTGCCTAATTATGCATTTCTCAGAATGTATCCCCATTGTTAAGTGACACATGACTATTGTGTGATGATGGCATGTTGGACCTGTTTTGAGACCAAAATACTTATTTTTAAGGAAAACAACAGGATGTCTTAGAAACAAAATTGTAGGTCAAACATGTCATCATTAAAAGTGTTCCTGAAGTTGAAAGTTTTTCAGTAAAGACTGTATTGATCTGTGTCATTCTTCTCTGATGGTGGATAAGTGATAGTCTTGAATAGTAACATGCTAGCATTAAAACTGTATTTCTGCCGGGCTTGGTGGCTCAGCCTGTAATCCAGCGCCTTTGGGAGGCTGAGGTGAGTGGATTGCCTGAGCCTGCGGGTTCGAGACCCGCCTGGGCAGCGAGACCTCATCTCTACAATAAATCAAAAACTAGCTGGATGTGGTAGCGCGCGCCTGTAGTTCCAGCTACTCGGAAGGCTGAGGAGGAAGGATCGCTGGAGCCCGGCATGTCGAGGCTGCGGTGGCCGGGAGCGGCCACTGCACTCCAGTCTGGGTGACAGAGTGAGACTCCAACTCAAAAAAAAACAAAAAACAAAAAAACCAATAACTGTATTTCTATTTCATCCAAAGAGCTTATCAAGTTAGAGACTGCAAGGGAAACCAAACTATGTAGGTCCAGGCATTCAAGCGAACCAGAAGTGGTGGTGACAGCTGACACTGAGCAGGAACTTCTCTGAATCAGCAGCCAAGGACTAGGTGGCCAGCCGGTTATCCTTTGTTCTATGGCTGCCACCTGCAATTTGTGCTTCTTTCTTATCTGAAACCATCTCTCGAGGGGAAAATAAAAGGTGGAGAGAATAATTTCTGTCAGCTGATAAACAAAGCTCTGAGAGGCATTTAGGGATGCCAACCAGCAAAGTTGTGAAATTAAAAAAAAAAATCTGCCTTCAAACCAGTTGTGCACTAAAAATAGCTTTATCTATAGCAACAGCAGGAAGATAAATTGGCTGGAGAATAACCACAGCCAGAATGATGACCTTGGGGAATGGGGGGAAATATTTTTTAAAATATTGACATGGCCTCATGCTTTTGAAAGGAATTTTATAAATGCCAATTAATCTTGTTGAATGAACCCTTGAAATGAAAGGTCAGTTGTGTGGCCAGGTTGTGTGCTTTGAGGGGAAGGCATGTGCTGCTTTGTGCAGCCAGTGTTTTGGCCATGCTGCTCAACTAGGGTGGTGCTAGACAACAGACCTGTCAAGGATTTTCTCCAGCACCGTGCTCTCTTGATAATACAAGACTGCTGGCCCGTGTTGCTGGTGTCATGGCCCCTCATGGCACCTCAAAAACAATACCAAACTCAACAAGGCCACAGGATAGGATTATCTCCTACCCTGCCCTTGCTGATATTTTGTTCTATTTGGCAAAGGCTTCCTCTGTTTAAAACTAGAGTGGGCCTGCCAGTCATTGCTTCTCAGCGAATGCACCCTTCTCCTGTGTCCTATTTCTGTCTCATTGGTTCAAAATAAAGAATTCTCCTCAGCTGGCCCATGAATGGGTCAGACAGGTGTTTACTTCATTTCCTTTTTCCCAGGAGCCAGAAACATCTGTGCACATGAGCTCTGTGTCATCCCACGGGCTCTGAGGAAGGGACACAGAATGTTGTGGGACCACAGTGTCTGGTGGAGGAAGCTGGTTGGAGCATCCACTGGGGGAGGGGAGGAGAGGTGGGTCCTGTTGCACACAGAACACAGGCTGGTTGCTCACCAGGGACCTTCCTGAGCTCGCCCCTGATAGGGCAAGTTGTGAGAGTTTAGAACCATGAGTCCTCAGGCGTTAGCCAAAAGCTTCTGCCACTAAACAGTGACAGTTGTAGGCTTAGAAAAATATGTTCTAAGCTCTATACTTTTATTTTTCCATCTTGCTACGTCCGATATAGAAAGAACAGACTTGGATTCTGGGGACTCTCAAGGAAATACGATTTCCTCCAGACATTGATGGAGATCCTGTGGCTGCAAAGGGTATAGAATGTGATTTTTGGCCTATTTCTTGTCTCCAGAGCACTGAGTTCCCTGTTGTAGTTTACCTATCCTGTGCATCCACATCTGAACCAGCTGGAGGCTGGTGTCACCTTCAAGCTACTGGTCACTGGGGAAACCATTTCAAGTCAGAAATTCTCAAAAGTTGTTGTCTATTGAGCTCAAGGAACTGTGGACCAGGGCTGACTAGAGACCATGTTGAAATGTTTCAACCTGAGAAGCTTTCAGCCATTATGTGTGAATGGTCTTGAAACCAGTACTCTAACACACAGAAGAGTAATACAGTGGTATTTACCTCTTTTCCTCTTTAGATGAATGATATTTCCTAATTGTCTATCATACTCCTGATTGTTACTCATTCTCGAAAGCCACAGTGATCTAGTCACCTGACTCTTCTGCTTCAGTACTGCTAGGTAAGAGTTCAGGCTCCATAGTTTAGCCACAAGGCCCTCTGATCTGTCCCTTGCCTGTCCTGTCCCCCTTCCCCATATATACTCTTCCTAGAGATGCCAGATTACTTGCCAATCCCCTGAGCTTCCCATGCTGTTCCATGCCTCTCTGCCTTTCTTCCTGTTGCTTCTTTGATAGGGTTTCTCCTCCAGGAACCCTCACCTATGCACCACCTACAATTAACTACTTGAAGAAAGGGTTTAGGGACCCTCCCTCCTCAAGCCTGGTGGGAGAGGTGTTTAAAAAGAGGAGTCTTACAGTGTCCTAAAGGAGCCCCTCTTAGCATCAAACTGGCATGGGAAAACAGGAAGAGAAACCTTGGGATAAATCCAGCCCATCACCTCTGACCCATCTGGGCAGGAAGCAGGTGACAAATGCATGGGAATGCTGGCCCAGGTGAGGAGTTTGACAGCTCTGGGAAGTCCTTCAAATATTCCGATTGCCTCATTCTGCTGTACAGTTGGAGTTTCATTCCTCTGGTTAAGTTCATGGCTTTCAACCCTGTTACACATAGAATCACTGGGAAGCTTAAAACAGCAGGCCCAGACTCACCCCAAATCGATACATGAGACTCTTTGAAAGTAGAGAATAACAAGAGTAGTTTAGGAAGCTTCCCATGTGATTCTAATGTGCAGCAAGGATAAGAATACTTTTTTAAGCATTGCTCCCTCCTTACAACCTTCTTGGAAATGCAGACGCTCTGGGACAGAGTAAGATGGTGGTGAGAGCAGGGAGAGGGAGTCCTAGCACTCCAGTCACACTGGTATCTTTGTGTGCCTTTAGCCACTGGTGTTTTCTCTCTGGATTTTGACATTTTGGGTTCATTGTGTGCCTGGTGTAGAAGGGAGCCAGATGGGCAGTAAGAAGAGGTCGCCGTACTCCAATTTATGAGTTTTGTCTGCAGGCAGCCCTGACACAGGAAAGAGGGGCTCTCGGATATTTTGTACCATCTGGAAAAAGTGTTCATGTGTATAGCTCTGCGGGCAGTCAGTGACTGCCACTGGCCAAATCTTGCCCTTGGCTCTGTTTTGTATGCTTCTGAGCTAAAAATGGTTTTTATAGGGGTCTGCAAAACATAAATATTTACTGTCTGGCTCTTTACAGAAAGTTTGCCCCACCCTGATGTAGATAATTAGGCTGCAAGTTCTGGACAATCGCAGAGCTGAGAGGCCTAATCTAGATGGGGCATGCTCTGTTCCACTCTCAGTGTTCTGCAGGTTCCGGAGATTCCATACTTGTGCTGAGCAGACAGAGTGTAGGATCTGTTCCCCCCACTCCACACACCTTCTGTCTTTATGGGGAACTGGGTAGGGACCCACTATCACAAAGTAGACCAAGCCTAAGAGAAAAGCTTGGCTAATGTCCTTAGGGAAATCCATCTTTGTAAACTAATTAGCAAACCTCTGTCACCTCTCTGACACCTCTCTTCTCTACCTCTTTTTATTTGAGATGGATATTTTTCCCTTGGGTTAACCCACCTGCTGGAAGCTGAGAACTTGATGGTATTGAGAACTCCAGAGTACCCCCCTAGGTGAGAGACCCAGGACCTTTGCTTCCACAAAAAGTGTCAGAAACAAGGCCCCAGAGGACCCATTTAGCTCCCCAGTTGCAAACAGGGACTCAGTTGTGCTTTTCTTGTGGAGGAAGTTTGAGTGCTACCTGCCTCTCCCTTGCCATCTCTCCCATTGGGGTTGGTTTGAAAAAATGCAAGTCTCTCTAGGGAGTTTCAGGTATATTTTTACTTTGTTTTAGTTCGGTTAAAATAAGAAGGCCAGGCACAGTGGCTCACACATAAAATCCCAGCAATTTGGGAGGCCAAGGTGAGAGGATTGTCTGAGCCCAGGGGTTGGAGACCAGCCCAGGCAACTTGGCGAGACATCATCTCTACAATAAATAAAAAATTAGCTGAGTGTGGTGGTATGTGCCTGTAGTTCTAGCTACTTGGAAGGCTGAGGCTGAAGGATCACCTGAGCCCAGCAGGTCAAGACTGTGGTGGCCGTGGACATGCCACTGCACTCCAGCCTATGAGACAGAGTGAGATTCTAACTCCAAAAAAAAAAAGAAAAAGAAAAGAGAAAAAAACCACTGAGCAAGTGTCCTTTCTGTGTTTATGCTAGGCACTGTAAGAGCTATAAATGCTAATACAGTACAAAGCTTACTTGATCTTTCCTCCTGTGTTTTTCCTTCCACCCACTTTGTGTTGTGTGGAACATAAGAGGTTCTTGGTAACTACCAGTTGATTTACTGAAATGAACTCAGATTTGAATTGTAGTCTCTCCCACCAAAGGTTTGAATGGTTTCTCATTGTCTTCTGACCAGAGAGTGCGTGTCTCCATCAGGCATTTGTAGATTGTTTGGCCCCTGCCTATTTGTCCATTACCCTAGCTTAGGCTGCAGGCCCACTTAGTCTCTGAACATACCACCATCTGTGTGTTGGACTACCTGGCCTGATGGCTATCTGTTGTTATGTAATGGATTCTCCAGACCTTATTGACCTGAAAAGCCCTTTCTGTCTTTCTATACCCCACTCAAATGTCATCTCTAGGAGCCTTCCTGTATACTTTCTCTTCCCATTAAGATTAATGTTCTCCTTCCTATATTCACATGATCATAAAGAATGCTTAATATGTACCAGAAACTGTTCTAATCTCTTTACATATTTTAGTTAATTTAATCCTCATAATAATTCTAAGAGGGTACAGTATTGTTAGCTCTGTTTTCCAACTAAGGTAACTGAAACACTGAAGACTAAGTAGCTTTCCAGAGGTTTCATATCTTGTAGGTGCCAGACCAAGGAAATGCAGTTCCACTGTGCTTTAACCAACAAGCTACCCTACCTCTCAGTACCTTGTATTGGTTACACTAAGTGTTCTTGATTGCCTTGTTTGGGTGTAATTCTAGATTATGAACTCCTGCGAGCACGGCTGCTTCTTTGTCATCATAGTAATCTCACAGCCCTTAAAAAGTATTTTTTTTTACAAGTAGTGGGAGTTCAGTAACTGAGTAATGAAATATGTTGAGTCCAGCTTCCTGCTGATCCATTGGAAGGGATCCTTGCCTCCAGGGTCTAATAGCTGTGGTGTTCAGGGTAAGTAGGATGCAATTCTCTACATTGTTCACAACATAAATCCTGAACCAGCTGCTGTGGGAACCCTTGGGAATAAAGTGCACTACCTGCTTCTCAGGTACTGCCCAGCTTGGGGAATTGTGTATCTGAGTTTGAAGAAACCATGGAGATCGGGATCATAAAATGCTCAGAGATAAGCAAGGCTGCCTTGATCTTACTCAGTGGGAGACTTTCCCATGGGGAGATTGCTAAAGGTGAATGAATGGAGGGAGGAAGACTGTGCTAGGTCAAGCTGGTGGGTGAACTGGTTCAGGAATTACTTTCCTTAGTGCTACTGTTAGGAATTCAGAGTGCCTTCTAGACTTTCAGGATGCTCTCTTTGCTGCTTCTTGGGCAGTCCTGTGGATTTGAGAAAGATTAGATTCTCACTCTGTGTCTTTCTGACATATTCTCTCTCAATTTTTATTATTGCTATTACTACTGTTATTATTTTAATTATAAAATTTATGCATACCTGAAATAGGTGCAAACAACACAGAGGTTTCATTTTCTAGAGGTAAACATCATCAAGAGTTGGTTGTGTTTCCGTAAGGATATTTTCCCTTCTAAATCCACACAAGTTATCAAGATGTATTTAAAAAATAAAAATAGGATAACTCTTAACATTCTGTTCTGCAGCTTTCTCTTTTTCCCATGACTATACATCTGACCATCTTGTAAGGAAGATGTGTGATTCTGGTTCAGGCTGGGCTTAAACTGCTCCTGTATAGCCAGTCCAGTGATGAGTCAGCATTTATTAAAGAAGAACTAGTTGTGCTCCTTAATGTTTGGATCATAGCACCCCAATTGACAAAAGTAAACTTAAGATAGGATCCTGGAGTGTAGCTGCAAGCACCTGCTGGAGCTGCCAAATATCTTTGAAATCAATGTTTTACTTTACAAGTTCATTTTATTTATGCATTCTGTTTACCCTTTGGCTTTGCGTACCCCAGGGTATAAATGGCTCAGTGTGAGAGTCTGATGCAGAAGGTGTTCCCAGCTGACTAGGAAGCATGCTGAGGAATAGTTAAATTCTGGTGGACAGATGAGGCTTAAGCACGGGGAAGGGCCATCTCACTTTTGGGTGATTGGACCCATGGGGTCCTTTTTCTGAAGACTGGCCATCAAGGGTTACCATTGTAGAGCAATCAATCAGTAAAAAAGCATCATTTACCATGTTGATAGCTCAGTTCTATTGACCAAATTGTTATTTTCATGGAAATAGGGATGTGAAGCCAGGTAGGTCTGTTTCATTTTGGAGCATATAGAATGATAGGATGATGATAATGTCTCGATAATAACATCTAACATTCATAGAGGCTTACTGTGGGCCAGACACCTTCCTTTTATCTCATTTTACTTGAGATTCAGAGAGATTAAGTAACTTGCCCTTATTTACACAGCTAGTAGGTGCTAGTAGATGTTGGAACCTATGTGCTTGTGCATAGATGTACATGTGTGTTCACACACACGTGTGTGTATGGAATGTGGTACAGGAGAAAAACAATTCCTTTTCCCTGCAGAATTATGCCATGGATTAGCATCAGTCTAAGAGGGAAGTTTGCTGAGCATTACAGATTTGAATTGCCTGCCTGGTGTGAGTTATACTTTGATGTTTGTACAAATGCTAGACTGGTTTCAACTCCAGGCAAAAGGCCCTGGAGATTGACTGGGTTCAAATCTCAGCTCTGCCATTTGCATGGGATTCTTCAGAGACTTAGCTTCCTCATCTGCAAAATGGGTCTGCTAAGAGTACCTATTACCCTAAGGTTGTGGTGAGAATAAATAAATAAATATATGTAAAGCACTTAGAAGGTGCCTGGCATACATATGGTAAGTACTAAATACATGCTTAGATATTATTGTTGTTATTGTCTCTCTCATACTACAGATTATAGTAGTGTATTTTCGGCTTTATTGGGCAGGAAAATGACTTTGGCAGTAGAATATTGATAAATCACATACATTGTAGCTTCTCTCACTGAATGATGTAATGCTTTTATTTTTTTTTAAGAGAAATGGTGCAATTTAGACTTTTAAAAATCATTTAGTAGCCTTTATTCCAGTGTTTCAGTGAACTTTGTTGGTAACCTTTAATAAATGGACATGAGAATCTCAGTGATTAGTGACAAATGTTCATGGTGTTATGGCTAATTGGGGAGTCAAATGTCTTATCAACTCATAATCATTACTTTTAGACTCTTCTACTTTTCTAGCTGTCTTACTTTAGTCTGTATTCAACAGACACAGGCAGCTTTGGTATTGCTTTTTTTCAAATTTTGATAGAATACACATAAAGGCTGGGCACAGTGGCTCAATGCTGTAACCCCAGTACTTTGGGAGGCCAAGGTGAGAGGATTGCCTGAGCTCATGGGTTCGAGACCAGCCTGGGAAACTTGGTGAGACCTCGTCTCTACAATAAACCAAAAAATAAGCCGGGTGTGGTAGTGCGCACCCATAGTTCCAGCTACTTGGAAGGCTGGGCAGAAGGATTGCCTGAGTCCAGCAGGTTGAGGCTGTTGTAGCCGTGAATGTGCCACTACATTCCAACCTGGGCAACAGAGTGAGACTGCGACTCAAAACCAAAAACAAACCAAAAGAAAAACAACAAACACATAACATAAAATGTATCATTTTAACTGTTTTTAATTGTATAGTTCATTAATGTTAAGTGCATGTACATTGTTATACAATGAGCGCTACCATCCCTCTCCAGAACTTTTTCATCTTCTGAAATGGAAATTCTGTATCCATTAAAAATTAACTTCAGTTCCTCCACCTCCTTAGCCCTTGGCAATCACAGTTCTTCCTGTCTGTATGATTTGATCATTCTACACACCTCATCTAAGTGGACTCCTACAATCTTTGCCTTTCTGTGACAGGCTTATTTCACTCAGCATAATGTCCTCAAGGTTTATCTGTGTTGTAGAATGTGTCAGAATTTCCTTCCTTTTTTAAGGTTATATAGTATTCTATTCCATATAATATTGTAAATCATATTTTGTTTATCTATTCACTTGTTGGTGGTCATTTGGGTTGCTTCTACCTTTTGGCTGCTATGAATAATGCTACTATGAACATGGGTGTATAGACTTAAAAAATTGTGATTAAACATGTTCATGTCTATTATAGAAAAATTAGGTATATAAAAGCACCTTCCCACCCCCAATGACTTCTAATCTTATTTAGAAATAACCACTGGGTATATTTTGGCTTCTGTCCCTCTAGCTGTATTTTGGCCTATACTTGTAAAACAAGATCATTCTATATGTATTGCTATGAAACCTGAGTCATTGTTTAAAAAAATGTTTGAAATCTATGAAGTTATTTTGTAGTTTTCTTATTTTGAGCAGCAGGGTGGTGAGTGCCTGTGCTGGGCCAACGGCTGGCCTTATCTTCACAAGTCCCCTGTGTGATTGGCACGATGACCCCTGCTGGAAGAGGGGGAAACAGGCTATGAGAAGCCCAAGGTCACCTGGCTCTTTCTGCCCCAACACTGGTTCCTAAGTGGCCTCTCCTCTCCTTCTCCTCCAGGCAAATGTCTGCAGACTACGGCTGACTGTACCTCCTGATAATCCAGTTCCTGAGAAAAGTGAAAAGAAGATTGAGAGAAAAGAGCAGGTAAGGCACATCTGAGGCAAAGCTCCAGCGTTTCCGAGGCAAAGCTCCGGCAAGTTCCAGTCTTTGTACTCTTATCCCACTCGCTCTTTCCAGAGGTTGAATGTCAACAACTCTTCTGAGGAGGAGGCCCTCTTGACCTTGCACTTCGCCTGCTGTCTTCTCAGAAGATAGACTGCTCTCTCCAGCTTGCTCAGCCAGTGATGAGCCCTGCTCTTATTTCTTGGTGAACAGTGTGGCTCTGTGTTACCTCTAAGCTTCAGGGACACACTGGCCTTAGTGACAGGTGCTGTGGCAGGGAACACAGGTTTTCCTGAAACAACAGCCCAGTCCAGTTGAGTCAAAGGGCCCATTGTGAGCTGCTGACAGGGCCTGAACCTTTCTCAGCAGCTTGGAGCAGCAGCCAGGGGCCCAGCTCAGGCAAGGGAGAGGAAGGCCAGCAGGTGGCTGTGGTGTGGGGAAAGGGCAATTCTTGGCTGGGAGTAGAGGTGTTCAGCAAACGTTTTTGTGCCAGCCCATGTGCTAAGTGCTAAGGCCATGAAGATGAGTATGTTCTTGCTGTGAAGGAGATCACAGTTTTCCAGGTGAGACAGACATATAAATAAACAGTGATGATGTGATATTTCATATGTTAGGATCAGCGACTTAAGAAGGACTCTGGGAACACAGAGAAGGGAATAACTGCATGGATGGTGACATTGAGGCGGAGGCTCAATGGACAAAGAGGAGGTTTTGCTGATCTCTAGGCTTGGGGTCCTGACAGCCATTTTACTCATTCACAAGCAATTATGGTACACCCACTGTATTCCAGATTCTGTTCTAGGAAGTAGGAGTATAGTAGTGAACAAACACAAACAAACACACTAAAAAATCTGTCATTTATGGAATTTATATTATAGTGGGATGTGAATGAAAAGAAACATGACAATTAAGTACATTTTATAGAGGTTAGGAGGTGGTAAACACTGACGGAGACAAAATGAGAGTAGGAGATAGGAGCACCAGGGAGTATGTACTACTTTTCTTGTGCATGTAATTTATTTGACTATACAATAAAACAAAATGATATGACATTGTATACATTTCACGAATGGACTCATAAGATAGTCCATAAGACCTCTTGAAATACAAGTCTTGCTTTGGAATTAGCCAGTAATGTGGAAGCTTCTCATTGATTGCTAACTGGTTCATAATGTTTTAAAGTTTACTGTAGGTCTCTATCTCTCTTTCCCTTCTCCCTACTTTCTACCAAGGACAAAGAGCTGCCTGTGCTAATGCAAATAATGAGTGACAGGGCAAGGAAATGGGAGAAAGGAAAATGAAATCGTGACTAGAGAAAGGTGAGAGAATACAAAGTTGCTGATCTACCTAAAAGGACAGGATGAGTTCCACTAAAAAGATCCAGAAAAATGGCTCTGTCCAGGGTGGAGCAGGGAAAGGATGAAGTGGGTCTGGGACCCCTGGGGCCAGAAAGCAAGGTAACACTCAGACAAATGGAGTCCTAGCAGAGGATCCAGGAACTAGTTTGAAAGGACTTTCGCTGGCCCAAATTGAAACAGCTTGAATATCTAAAATAATAATGGCAGTAATGGGTTATGGTTCATTGAATAATTTTAAAGAAATCCAAAAGTATATAGTGATAGTTGGAGAAGGAAAGGAGGCAGAGGTGGGGGTAAGAAGGGAAGGCTCTTCTTTATGGACACTAGCTAATAAGTTCAGGAAAATCTGTACTTTGTAACCCCCGGGTCGACTCATCAATAGATGCGAAAACTAGTTGGTGAAAGAATTTTGTGGAATAGAGTATTCATGTGGTCTCAAAGTATCTGGTCAGCAGATTAATTACTGATTCTAAAGGGAAAGTATGCCTTCAAGTGGAACGGATTGGCAGCCAACCTTTTAACCAAGTGTTCCAATCTAGCATCACCAATAGTGGGACAGCCTGATGTGACGTGGCTTCTGAGGTGATACAACTAAAAAGTTCACACTACCACCTACATAATATTTATGCCAAACTGGTTTAACTGAATCTAATAATAAGGAAACAGAAAGACCCAAAGAGTGGGACATATTACAGAACAATTGGCCTGAACCACTCAATAAATTCAGTGTTATTAAAGCAATAGAAAATAAAACATGAGAACCTGTTATAGATAAGAGACTAAACATTAAATGTAATGAGTAAACCTTGATTAGATCTTGGTAAAAAATATTAATAAAAGACATACTGGGAGGCAACCCCTTCAGGTCCCCTCCCACTGTGGGAGCTTTTCTGTTCTCTCAATAAATCCTGCTTTCCAAAAAAAAAAAAAAAGACATACTGGGGTAATTATGCAATTCTGAATATGAGCTATATGTTAGATATTATTGAATAAGTGTTAATTTTCTTACTTGTGATACTGGTACTATTGTTATATAGTCAAACTGTTCTTTCAGCTTCTCTGTAGCTTTGAACATTCTTCAAAGAAAAAGTTTGGGGCTAAAGCTCATAACTAAACAGTGGAAATGGTCAGCCTTCAGCTGCTGGAGTCTTGGTGATGAACAGGGTTGAGTGGGACCCTCTGTTGCTGGAGCATGTCCCTTTCTCTGTCACTACTCCCTTCCTTGCCCAAACCTTTTAGAGCTGATGGTTTAGTCAGAGAAGAGGACCTGGGCTGTGTGCAGGGGCACATGGCAGCTTAGGACACTTTCTGAAGAAGTGGCCCAAGCTAGAGTGAGGGACAGGACAAGGGCCTGATGGCTGTACCCACCTGTACACATGGTAGGGGAATTGGGGAATTCGATCTGTTGGAGTCAGACCCAAGCTGTGTGCCTGGGGAGATGTTTGTAAAGAGCTTATGAGTGTGAAACTGGGGTGGTAGGTGCTCGAAGGCCTTGGAGGACCTGTTGTGCTGAAGTAGAATCAAGCATTCCCAAGAGAGGAGGCTTGTGTGTTTAGCTATGTCAAGTGGAGTTGATGACCAAGTTGTGTGCCAGTTTGCCTATTTGTCATGAACAGAGCCTTTCAAATTGATTAAAGCAATAAGATCCTCTCTCTCTCTTTTGTAATGGATTAAAATATTATTCTGGACCCACGTATGTCAACCAGGCAAAAGTGTTACTCGTGGAGGCCCCGGTCCTCCCAGTCTCCCCACACTCCTCGACTCCCATGTACTCTTCTGTGGATACCTGGGAACTCTCAGGCTCTGGGGAACATAAGACAGAAACCAGTGAGGTCGAGTATGCACCATGATGCTTCTTATATTAGGTGGACCAGGTGTGCAGTCTAAGTGTGCCTGTCTACGACACACTGATGACTCACTACAGAAAAACTAGGGTAGAGAGGAGGAGGGTGGGGTGGCTGTTTCCCCAGGACTGAAGTCCTTGGGTGGTGTCAGCCCTTGAAAGTTCTGTTGGTAGCTGGGAGGCTGCTCTGGATGATTTCGTCACCATGTCCTGGCCATGTCACTGGCGTGAGTCATTGGGGAGCCAGAGGCCAAGCACCAGCAAGGAGACTCTGGAGGGGCCACTTCCTCTGATGTGGTTTCAACATGGCTTCCCCACCCCGGGACTCACAGAATTGCAAAGTGCCAAAAACACTGGATGACCCCTCCTGGTCAGATGACTTTGGATCCCTTGAAGGAGGGTCTGCAGTGTGCAAAGGCCAGGACATTGGAGCTGGCTTAGATACAGGAGTTGGAAAATGGCCTGATTGACTTCTGATGAAGTGACACTTTTTGGAAGATTTCCAGGGCTCTGTTAGAGCTGCAGGGCAGACTAGACCTTATTCTTGGACCCTGTCATGGAAGATGCTTAGTGTATTTTGAAGAGCAGGGATGCCATGAGGCAGCTGGCCATGGATAGAGGCCTTTGTCAGTTGGGCTATTCATCTGTTCACTGTTCTCAAATCATGGAGAGAGGAATTATAATGGAGGTGTGTCACAGGTGGTGCATTTTACCCAGTTCCACAGAGCTGTGCTTGCAGGTGACTGGAGGCAATTACAACAGAGGTGGTATCTTTTTATGGAGTTGCAGATTCATGGGATATATTTGAGAGGCTTTCTACTCCTAGGAAGATTCCCTGACTGCCTACCTGTTCCTTTGAGTCCTTCTCTTTTGGAGACATCAACTCTCTTGAGACTGGTTTCTGCAGGCCACACCCTCTTAGAACCTGAACCTTCCTTCTCTAAGATAATTTGTTTTTACTAGAACCTTCTTCAACAACTCACCTGAGAGATTCAGTCCTGGGCCTTGGCCCTCTCTCAGACGAAATGGCAAATGAGGACAAAGGGTAGAAGATGATAATTTTAATAATATAATACAGTAAAGTAGCTGTATTATATTATAAAGAATAAGCAACAAAGTGTTGGTGCTGTGAATTTGTTCCATTGTGATATCACTGGTTAAGCTGCAGGACTGAGACCCTGCTGGCCAGATCCTCTTGGGTGACCTCATTTACTCCAAATTCAGCCCATCTAAAACCAACTTGATATCTCCCTCTCCTTCCCCCTTCCCCCTCCTCCTCACCTCTCCCTTCCTGTCCTTTCTCTCATGCTTGGATTTCTTTCCCTGCCGTTTCTCAGTTTATTCAAGTTTTTCCTGTCCTTCAAGGCTCAACTAAAGGCCCACTTCCCTCACCACCACATGTTGCGGTGATCACCCTTCCCTTAAACTATAAGTTACCTAGGCTGCCTCTCTTGCTTGGCACCTAGCCATCTGCTGCTAAGAACTCAAGTAGGTATAGATATATATTTCTGCAAAGTTTATATGTAGCATATACTTAAGCATATACACGCACATGTAGAAATGAGACTGTGTCTTTTTATTCTCTCTTCCCAGAATCCAGCTCCCTGCCTTGCAAATAGCAGGTGCTTAATGAGTGATTATTGACTATGATGAAGTTTTATATTAGTTTCCTAGGGTTGCCATAACAAAGCCTGACAAACTGGATGGCTTAAACAACAGAGATGCATTCTCTCACAGTTCTGGAGGCTAGATGTCTTGGATCAAGGTGTTGGCAGGCTGTGCTCCCTCCGCAGGCTCTAGGGAAGAATCTTTCTCTTCCTCTTCCAGCTACTGGTAGCTCTTGGCATCTCTGCCTTGTAGCAGCATAACTCCAATTTTCACATAGCATTTTACTGTGTGGGTCTGCCTCTGTGTCCAAGTTTTCCCCTTTTTATAAGGACAACAATAATATTGGAGTAGAGCCCATTCTAATGACTTCTTTTTATTTGACTGTATCTCCAAATAAGGTCAAATTCTGCAGTGCTGGGGATAGTTGTATCCCCCAACTATGTTTTTGGGGGATACAATTAAACTGATAACTAGTTTCTCTAAGGGATATAATCACCTTGAATTGTATTAACAATTCAGATGAATTAGCTGTGGGCTTTTATTTGTATATTAAAATTTATTAATAATATGGGAGAGGGAATGCTGATTAGTGTGTGGGCACAAATTACATATTGAGAAATTTATAAATGTAATTTTGAAACTAAATACCTATCATTTTCAAAGAACTTAATGAATTTATGAATCCAGATTTTTATCCAAATGCATATGCAAAATATTCATATGTGTGCGTACACACACACACACACACACACACACACAGAGAGAGAGAGAGAGAAATAAGATACAGAATCTGCTCTTATAGATTTATTATGCTGAATCAGGACCTCACTGCACAGTTGAATTTTAGGGAATCTGATTTGAGCTAGTTCTGAGTCTTTATAAAGGTGATGTCCTTTGCCAACTGATGAAATAGCTTGAAGCAGATAATATTTTAAATAGCTATTAAACTCCAATTTTGGAAATGTCCCTCAGTGACCTCTTGTTTTTAAATAAGCTATTTCTCTTTAGACCTGGTGAGAATCCTGGGTGAGAGGGAACAGATACATGGGTATGAATGTAGATTCAGAAACTTCCATCGCCCAGTAAATTGTTGTAAAGGAGGAAACCCTTGCCAGTAGGTTTTATAGTCCCCTCTCCTTTAAAAGCCTTGGATGAGTAAGCCAGCTGAGTTCTTGTCCCTGGTGTGACTGTTTATACAATATAGCAGGCTGTTGCCAGGTGGGGGAGTTGCTGCCGTGATTCAGAACTTCAGATGGGGGCCAAGCTCCACTTTGTGACAGCACGCAGGGACTCTGTGTGCCTCTTGGAGATAACCCCCCACCCCGCCCCGAGAGAACAGGTGGAGGCCTGGGATTCTAGTACAGGCTTCCTCACCAACCCTTGCAGTGGTCCAGCCAATCAAGTCATCTCTAGGGGCCTCAGTTTCCTCTTCTAACAAACAGAAATGTTAGCTTGGAGCTATTGTTTCCCCCAAACATTTCTTTAACTGTGGAACTCTATTCAAACTGATATGTGTGGAGGTGCCACTGGTTAAACAGTCAAAGTGCAATGGCTGTGGTTTAAAATAAGATCAGGGCTATGTTGGCTGCCCCCAGCTGGCCTCCTGACCCTCCATCCTATAACCTTATCAGACATTGAGGAGGAGTTGGGAATATTGTTTACAAATCCATTGGACTAGACAACTCTTTTCAGTTTTTCTAACCTTCTGAGACTTTGTGATTCTCTCCCCCTGAACAGAAACCAAGGCCAGTTAGCGGGTGAACGTTTCATTGTCAGAGCCAGTTTGATGACTATAAGAAAAACAGCAAAAAGACCCAGGAAGAGAGGGGTAGACAGACAGAGACAGAATCATCCAGATGGACATGTAGAGTTTAGTAAGAACCTGGGTACTCAGAAATGTAAAGAAACCATACCACTAATACTAGAAACTACCAGTATCTACTGGTGGATAGGACACACACTAGGTGGTTTTTATTTATTTATTTATTTTGAGTCAGAGTCTCACTCTGTCACCCAGGCTGGAGTGCAGTGGCACGCTCACGACCACCACAGCCTCAACCTGCTGGGATCAGGGAGTCCGTCAGCCTTCCAAGCAGCATGCCACTACGCTCAGCTAATTTTTTGATTTATTGTAGAGATGAGGTTTCACCAAGTTGCCCAGGCTGGTCTCGAACCCCTGGACTCAGGCATTCCTTTCACTTTGGCCTCCCAAAGTGATGGGATGACGACTTGAGTCAACAAATCCGGCAACACTAGGTGTTTTATGTGAATCACCCCATGTATTCCTTAGGCTGCTCCCTGCAACTTGTTATATCACCTTCATATCACTCTTCAGGACCCTGAAGCTCAGTGAAATTCAGTGAATAACTTTGCACAGAGCCGCACAGCTAGTAGATAGTGGACTTTCAATTTCAACTCAGGTCTGTGACACAGCCATGTTGTCATGGGAACATCAGCATGCACACCTCTCCTATCAGGGAAAGTCTGTTTAGGTAATTTACATTTTATCAGCTAAGGCTACCTAAGGTGTGTACTGTACCCCTGGGTTCCAGAAAAGCAGTTCCTGATTTTTTTTTTCCTCCCATGCATTCTTCCCTTTTTACTGGGATTGTTGTGCCTACCCAGTGATTTGTCTGCATAGAAGCCATCAGGTAATATCTTATAGAAATTACTTCCTATCAAAGTGCTATCATTACAATTATCACTCTCTTTGGGACTTCTGCTTGGCTAGGAGCTTTTCTTTTCCTCTCATCTTAAGCATTTGAAGTGATCTTTTTTCTAGGCCTTAGTTTATTTAGGAAGCGGGCACTATTCAGTCTGTGAAATAGAAATACCAATTTTTTTTTTTTTTTTGAGTCAGAGTCTCACTCTGTCACCCAGGCTGGAATGCAGTGGCACCCTCCAGCAACTGCAACCTTGGCCTGCTGGGCTCAGGCGATCCTTCTGCCTTAGCCTTCCAGGTAGCTGGAACAACAGGTGCATGCCACCATGCTCGGCTAATTTTCTGATTTATTGTAGAAATGAGGTCTCACCAAGTTGTCCAGGCTGGTCTTGAACCCCTGGACTCAGGCAGTCCTCTCACCTTGGCCTCCCAAAGTGCTGGGATTACAGGCTTGAGCCCCTGTGCCTGGAAGAAATAACAATTCTTTAAAAAATTTATTTTTTAGAGATGAAGCCTCACTAAATTGCCCAGGCTAGAGTACAGTGGCTCTTCATGGGTGTGATCATAGCTCACTGTAGCCTGGGCTCCTGGGCTCAAGCAAATCTCCTACCTCAGCTTCCTGAGTAACTAGGACTACAGGTGTATACCACTGTGTCTGGGCAAATACTTTAATAAGTCAAAGGCTTCAGTTTCTCTGAGACTTCGAGACTGTTCACCTATCCTATTTCTCTCCTATGCTGTGGAAAGGGCCCTTGGGCTCAGCTATAATATTTATTTTTTCAAAGAGGGCAAAACAGTGTCAAGTGTGCAAAATGACCTGGGACGAGTAATTTGCTAAGATGGACACACAGGTCAGACAGGCCAGAGCACATTCCTGAAAGTGCTGGCTTCTCCCTACAAGAAGGGCGGGATGCTCAGGTGGCTCCGTGCTCAGCAGTCCTGGGCCGCCTGCTGCCCCCTGGCTGGAGAGAAGAGGTCTGAAGCAAATTTGGGCCATAACTTGGCTCCTGTTTTGCAAGTCATTCAAGCCATGTTAGGGTCCTTCTAAGTCATGTTGGCAGCCAGGGTGTGTGACTAGCTGCCCGTCCTGACCTCTTGGGCCAGGGGCTGGCTGTGACATTCTACTACCATCAGTTCTGATTTATGTTGAGCTGTGTTTCTGCTATTATTTACTCCCTGAGAGCCCTTATGGACCAAGGAATTTTCTTTTTGTGCAGATTGATTCTCAGTGTCTAGGATGACCAAATACTCTGTTTCTTTTTTACTCATTACATGATCCAGTTTCCTTTTCAAAGTGTATTCATGGAACATCTATTTATGATGAGAGTCAGAGATGTAGCAATGAATATGGCAGATACAGTCCCAGCCTTTGTGGAACTTCTTGCACTGTACAATCATATGTTCTGATTTAGGATTTGTATCATATACTGACCTTGTGAACCTAAACTTCCCAGTGGCTAGTAAATCCTTTGCAGCAAAAATTTAGGCTGGGTTAGTTTTCTGAAGTTTCCCTTTCTTTCTAAGGCACCTGCTGCTAAATGTATCTCTAGGGAAACAGTCATAGTATGAGCCTGCAGGCAAATTTTAAGTGATGTGCACTCCCAGGGAACAGCTTGAGAGATTCTCTGTGTTACTGATTACATCTGTCATTAATACTGGTGCATTTCTCTTAGAGAATATGGAATGCCCTTTTGGTGGGTTGCTTCTTTTTCCCCCTTTTGGTAGAAACTTTCTTTTTATTCCACACATTTATTAGGGCTTTTGTTTTCAAGGTGGTTTTGCCTAGTACTTTTTTTATCTAGTTTTTCTTTAATCCCTACTGCCCCCAATCTGCCTGGTATTGTTTCATGCCCAGGAGGATTTAATAGGTCTAGTGTACATTTTTAAAAATTTGTTTTTTTAATATCAGGCAACATTATAAGAAGGTTTTTAAAAATTGAGTTTCAGAAAGTTTCAGACATATACAAAAGGAGACTGGATCATGTAATGAGTAATTGACCCATACTCCATCACCCCCAACAACCCTCAACTCACATCCAGTCCTGCCTTGTCTATACTGCCTTCTGCCCTGTATAAAGAAATAAATATACGTCATCAACCTTTCAACATGTTCTCTAAAAGGTAGACTTTCTTAATGTTATCACAATGCTCTTTCCATGCTTAAAAAAGTAATATTTGCCTTGTAGAGAGATATTTTAAAAGATACATGGGGATAAACATTTAGCTACAGACACTTTGCCCAACATATTAGCTCTTTTCATTTTTTCCTGTGCTCTCCAGTTTTTGACCAAAGGCATACTGATATTTTAAAAAAATCAGAGCAGTCTCTGACCCTTAGCAACTTTTCTGAGTGTATACATGTGACTGGGGCAAACACTAGCTCTCTATTCCTCCATTTAAGAGGAATGAAGGGTGTTCCCTTCAGTTGGGCCATATGGATGTAATTCCCAAGACCTCTTCCAACTTTTAAAACTCTCTATTTATTCAAAATCTTATTAAGAAACTCATTGAATGTCAATTGCTGTTGGATGCTGGGGATTACATGGAAATGAAGACCCACGAGGTCCTCTGACTTGCTGGAACTGACATTCCATAGGGAAGCAGGCCTTGCATGCATAAGGATGTTAACATATACTAGCAGGCACTCAGAGCTGTGCTAGGGAAGTGCTGTGAGGCTAGACCAAGGAGACTTAATGGGTCTGAAGCGTCAGGGAGGGCAAGACATTCTTGACGGAGGGACGTTTCAGCCCAGCAGTGCAGGGAGAGGGAGTAGCTTGTGTAAATTCCCTGAAGCAAAAAGGAAGATGGCCAAGAAAGAAGAGAAGGGAGGCCATGAGGCAGGAGTGATGCTGAGGGTGGGATGGAGAAGTGGAAAAGAGCCCTGCATCCTGGGCCTGCCTCTTCCAAATGGCTCCAGGACCTGAGAGCCAGGCTATCTAGGCTTCCCTGCCCCTTGAGGCCTTGGAATGCCACTTGGAAATGTGAGTTTCAGTTCCTTTCCTGACTCTTAGCTGTTTTGGAGTCACTATGACCAAGAAAAGGGCGTAGATTTGAACAGGCCTTGGAAGAAGTAATAATATTTACACACTGTGATTATTGTGAGGATTAAAGAAAATATATCTCATAAAATCTCTAGACAGCAAGTAGTTTTTCTTTCTCTCTCTTTATAAATGTTCCTTCCCTTTCCCTGTCATGGCCCAGCCTCTCCGCAGGCTCCGTCAGGAATCACCTCCTTCTAGAGTGGCCTTACCCATGGCCCCACTACTGAGTAGAGTCCTGGGGCCGCTTCTTTCCCTGAGCACCTTTTATTTAGACCCTGACATTCATAAAAAGGACCAATTCAAACATAATGCTTTTGTTGGCAAAAAAATTCAAAGAGTACAAAAGAGCATAAAGGAAAAACCGAAATCCCATTTTGCTGAGCAAACTGCCATTAAAGGTTTGGAATCCTTCTTTTTAGATGTTCGACACACACAAACACACACAGTCTTAAGAAATGGGAATTTTTTTTACTTAGTGTATCTTAGTTATCTCTCCACCTACACACAACTTTTAGACTCAGGCCCTCTTGGGCAGTGTTCTACAGACCTCATTGTCCTCGGCGTTGTTTATATTTTCCTCCTTCAGTGGTGGCCCTCATCTCCCTGCTCCGGCCCTCTGTATCCAGCCACCTGAGCTTTCCTGCAAGATAGTCCTCCTTTGCTTTGCAGAAACGCATTTCACCCAAACCTTATGTCATCATCAACTTGTTTTTCAGGAAGTGGGTGGAATCCATGACTGAGAGAGTTTGCTTCTGTTTCCTGGTATGTGGGGAGTTTCATTAGAGATTTTCCTCTTTCTAATCATGTGCCTAATAAATTGGGGATAATTTAATGCCAGCTTGTCACCCCTCTGAGAACCATTTAACAGCTCAGTTACCTTGCCGGGTGTGGTGGCTCACACCTGTAATCCTAGCACTTTGGGAGGCTGAGGTAAGAGGATTGCCTGAGCCCAGGAGTTTGAGACAAACATGGGCAACATGATGAGACCTCACCTCCACAAGAAATAAAAAAAATTAGCCAGGCTAATGGCACACACCTGTAGTCCCAGCTATTTGGAAGGCTGAGAAGGAAGGATCACCTAAGCCTAGCAGGTTGAGGCTGCAGTAGCCATGAGCGTGCCACTGCACTCCAGCCTGGGGGACAGAGTGAGACTCTGACTCAAGCAAACAAACAAACAAACAAGCAAACAACAACAGTTCAGTTACCCAAACTTATGTACAAATCTCAAGGGTGGCATCTATACCCCTGAGGCTCAGGTGTGAAGGTCTTGGGTGGAAGCATTTACCAGAAGCAAGTACAAAGTGTCATAGCCCATCTTATATATCTTTTTCCAAGTATGTACAGAAAGATGAGAAGCAATGGAAATTTTGTTTTCTTATTTTTAAAAAATGCTCACATTATCAAAATAAAACAAAACAAAAAAACAATCAATACGAAAGTGTATAAAGAAAAGAATGAAAAAGAGTGGAAGTCATCCTAACACCCCTACTTCACCCCACTATTTCCTCCTTAGAGGTCTCTGCTGTTAATCATTTGTCATGTCTTTTCTAGACCTTTTTCTGATTGTACAAACTTTGAATGAATGAGATCATAAAGTACTTACTGTTCTACCCCAGTGAATGATTTGAAAATGCAGATCATTACAGTTTTATATGTCAAAAAATATTTTGTGAGTGCATCTCTGTGCAAAAGTAGTTGAAAAATTAGCAGGAGAGCAGAGTTACCATTATGAGATTGGGGCTTCTATGCTGTGGCATTGTAGAGATACCAGGGTCAGCTCTAGGAAAAACTGGGAGAAGGCCAGTTTGTCTATGAAGTCTCAGTCCTTGGTCTTGGTTTGTTTCTTGCCTCTGTCTCTTTCATGTTGTGAGATCCCTCCTCTGTGTCCCTGCATCTATCATATCCTGAAATATGGAAGGTACTTGGTATCAGACAGAAACACAGAACCAGGCTTGACTCTAATTGTGTGACCATAAGCACATTGCTTAACCTCTCCGAACTTCAGTTTTCTCAGACATGAAATGGAAAGACAGAAAGGACAATTGCTGTGTTTCAGAGTAGTTGTGAACATTAAATGTGTTTAGGAATATGTCTACTTTATAGTAGGTGCTCAACAAATCTTAGTTTCCCCCTTAATTTCCTGCTTCCTGAGCCTTTCTTCTACAAAGATGTGTTAAGACTTGGATGTATTGCCCTTTCTAAGGGTCTTTACATTTCAGCAATGACCAAAAGCTTTAACTGAAGGAATTAAGGATCAGCCAGCAGGAGTGGGAGGATTCTTTTGGGCTGGAGTTACTCCCCCTCTATCTGGCTTTTCAGAACTATTTCATGAGTGGTTACAACAGGTTGTATACTAACACCACCTTCTTTTCTCAGAACTTGGCCCCAGAATCAGCCCTACCTTCCAAAGTCAGGTGACTGCCAACCTTAACCTCATGCATTTTAGGCCATGTCAACCTCCAGTGATGAGGAGCTAGTCTACGGGGAAAGACATTATTGAGAACATGAGGTTTCAAACACTTGTTCTTGTTACCAGGGACAACACAAGTCCATCAGGCATATTTGTGGGAGTTATCAAAGAGCATCCCCCTCTGGAAAATGGGACCATGCAGATGTACTAGTAGGTCAATGGGCAGGACCTTATAGAAATTAGTAGAAGACCTGGGTCAATGCAGCCCCAGCCTGTGCCAAATGCAACTTGGTGAGCAGAAACCAGGCTGGATTTGCCATCCCCACTGCCAGGTACTGGTGCTGGGTATAACCCGCATAATCACACATAGTAGGTTCATTATTACAGCTGTTTTCACAAAGCCTAAAGAGTCATTATTTTTTTTTTTCTCTTTTCCTACTTTCTTTTAGCATCCTGACCAAAGCAATGGAGAACCCACCAGGAAACTTCCCCAGGGTGTTGTTTATGGTGTGGTGCGAAGATCAGATCAAAATCAGCAGAAAGAAATGGTGGTGTATGGATGGTCCACCAATCAGCTGAAAGAAGAGATGAACTACATCAAAGATGTGAGCTGTTTAAGTTGGCCTTTTTCCTCTGGTCTATATTCTTTTCGTAGCATGTAAAAGGATGGAATTGGAATTACTGATATGAATGTCATGAGTTTTGAAAGAATTTTTAGTGTTGTCACTTTTGATGGAAATGTTTCTCTGTATCTTCATGGCGTTATTAAAAGTACAGATATAAGCCCGCGGGTTCAAGACCCGCCTGGGCAACTTGGCAAGACCTCATCTCTACAATAAATAAAAAAATTAGCCAGGCATGGTAGTGTGCGCCTGTAGTTCCAGCTACTTGGAAGGCTAAGGTGGAAGGATTGCCGGAGCCCAGCAGGTCGAGGCTGCGGTGGCCGGGAGTGGCCACTGCACTCCTGTCTGGGTGACAGAGTGAGATTCCAACTCAAAAAAAAAAAGTACAGATGTAATTCTGCAAGGAAGGAAAAAGCGAACCTCTGTGGGACAGATATTACTAAGTAGTTATACTCAGGAGACCAGTTGCTTCCTTGTGCCCTGCAGGGTATGGAGGCTGCACCTCAAGTGGTTTTTATTTATCACATTGGACACTCCTAATGTTTAAGTTTGGACAATTGTATACATTTGGATGTTTTTGGTTGCAAGTAACAGGAAAGCCAATCCAAAAGGAAATTTATTTCCAGTGGGGATAAGTCTAGAGGTCCCATCCAGAATGTAGTTCTAGTTCTCTGAGTTCTCTGTGTTTCCATTGGCTCCTTCCTCCTGCAGCCTCGAGCTCATGTTGTCATCTGAAAATATGAGAGTGTCTGGAGAAAGAAAAGAGGCCACCCATCCATGAATATTTTCTAGAGGCCTGCCTTCTATATCCATTAGACTTCCCCTTCTGTCTTGTTGACCAGAACTGGGTCACTTGCCTAGTCTCAAACCCATCCCCAGCAAGGGGAACAGGAAGACTGTAGCTGATTCAGACCGTTCAGTTGGGGTTAATATGAATGCTAGGAAGTCAGCCACAATAGATTCTGGCCAACCAGTCCAATCAGTGCCATTTCTTTGTATTCAGTATTGTATTTCTCATTTTGTTAAATTACATCTTGTTTTGAGAAAATTTAGGAAATGCAAAATGTATGAAGAAGAAAACAAAACTACTCATAATCTCAGCATTTAACCAGAACAGTTGTTAACATTTTGGAGTGTTCTCCCCTCCCCTCCCCTCTCCTCTCTTTCTTTTTCTTTTTGTCTCACCTGTCAGCCCCCAAGATTGATTGATAGCCCAGTTGCCTAAACCAAACTGAATATATGAAAGAGGAAATGGGCTGCTCTGACACCAATGGGCCCAAAACATAGAATTGTGACTTGGAAAGTTCTTGTCAGAAGCATTGGCTGTGTGGAGCAGGGGAGTCACCCAGGCCTGTGAGCTCGCAGACCTTGTTTCAATGCCCAGCTCTGTGTTTGGCCTAGCATGTCACTTTTGCCCTGGGTTGGCTGCAGTTTTCTCATGTATAGATTGCGGGGGCTGGACTCTGACCCCTAAGATCAGAACCTCCAGCTCTTCGAGCCCATTTTATTTGGTGAATTTTTAAATAAGATGCAAAGCCCTATATTCTTGGCTTTTGTATGAGTTTTTAAAAGGAATGTTTCTTATCAAATTTTAAAAATAGTAAATGCTTGGTAGAAAAATTGAGGAGAAGCCAGAAGAGCTACACACATACACATCTGCATACATACACACATACAAAATATGTGTGGCAACCAACAGACTCAAATCCCCAGATACCTCCCAAAGATAATTTTCAACCATCCGAGTACAGTCATACCTGAGTATACCTGAGGGCTTGGTTCCAGGACCACCTGTGTTTACCCAAATCCGCACATGCATAAATCCAATAGTCAGCCCTGTGGAACCACAGATACAAAAAGTCTGCCCTTACTCTATGCGGGTTACACATTTTCAATCCGAATTTGCTTGAAGAAAATCCTGTATAAGTGGATGTTTGTAGTTCAAGCACATGTTGTTCAAGGGCCAATGGTGTTCCATTTCTGATTTTCCTGTTAAGAATAGCTTGAACATTCTAAGTTTCCTGTATTTTTCTCGAGGAAATTCTTGGAACTTCCTTATTTAAATGCTCCTAATGACATGACATTGCCTTAGAGGTCAACCTTTTAAGTAGAATCCAGAGTCCCACATTGTCCAAGACAGACAAGCAGTTCATGCTGATCCATGCTGTCACGGACGTAGCTCTGACCTGGAATTACCCACCCCCACTGTGAGCTGCAACTTCAAACTTATTTCCAGGTGCCCCCTTCTATAGCTGGCTTCCTGTGCATCCCTGGGCTGGTCATCCCTAAGTGTGTTTACAACTTTGTCTGCCCTCATTCCCTTGTGAGTACCTCTCTGGCCCTGCTGGCTTTCTACGTGTTTGCCAGTGGGAGCCACACCCAGATCAAGATTTTACTCATTCACCACTCAGCACAAGAGACAACTCAGGGTCACAGATGAAAGCCATTCTGTCTGCCTAGAATAAAAAGTTGTACTTTTGACCTCATTTTTCTAAAATGTGTGTAGTTAATGGTAAGAAAGTAGACTCTATTATTAGAATTCATCTGAGGAAGACTTGTGGTTGACTCCTCTCTGCCTCCCACATCTCCACCATTATCCAGGCACCTCTAATAAACATGCAGTCTAATTTAAAATAATGTACTTGCATGCAAATGCACCTTCAACGTTGTCTTCCAATGCTGTCCCCTAAATGCTCACATTCTAACCAAACTGCTGCCTTTAAGCCCTTCCTAGAATAGAAATTTTGGAGTGTACCTGGAGAAAACTCTTGAGACTTCCTGTCCTATTTGAGGATTTCTGAGCACTTTGTCTATCCTACTAGGGCACCAGAAGAAGGGAGGGGACAGGGACTGTTTGTAAGGTTTTTCGTTTCATGGAAAAAAATTATTTTTATTTTTATTTTTTTGAGTTGTCGTCTCACTCTGTCACCCAGGCTGGAATACAGTGGCATGCTCATAGACACCCCAGTGTCGACCTGCTGAGCTTCGGCGATCCTTCCACCTCAGCCTTCCAAGTAGTCAGAACTGCAAGTGCATGCTACCATGGCAGGCTACTTTTTTGATTTATTGTAGAGATAGCTCTTGCCAAGTTGCCCAGGCTGTTCTTGAACCCGTGGGCTCAGGCAATCCTCTCACCTCAGGCTCCCAAAGTGCTGGGATTACAGGCTTGAGCCATTGCGCCCGCCCTGAAAAAAATTTTAGTGCCCAGTTATGTCTGACAGTGGTTCCATAGATAAACTTGAACAGTGTTTGTGTAGACAAGTGTTTTGAGGATCACTTAATGTTTGCTATATTTGGTGCCTTGTGCATTATTGGTGATATTGAGGAACTGACTTTCAAATGTGTGGGCTCTCTGGGGCTCATATTTTCCTACTTTCCATTCCAGGTATTTAATTGCTCTTTGGCAGAGTAGAGATAGGGAAAATTTGAGGTTGCTTTTTGGTATCTTGGTTCTTTTCACCAAGCTTTTGCTCATAAAACTTTGTGATGAGGAAAGGGACACATCTTGCCCAAATGTGGTTTGAGGGCGATAGGTGAATCTCAACAAATCATTTTTTTTTCAGAGTTTATTATTTGGATAATTAATATATATATTAATAATTATAGTTCTGTGTAATCATAATATGTATATATTAAATTATTTAGATAATTTTCTTGGTCTCACTAGGTGTCAGACGTTATCTTCTCCCTTAATTTCCTAAATATCCTGTTCTTAAGATTTTTTTTTTTTTTTGGTGGGGCCCTTCTCTCTTTAGGATTTCTTAAAAGTTTTGAAAGTGTTTCATGAAAATGTTGTAGCTTGTTCTCTAACTAGCATCTTTGTGGGCTGCAGGTGAGAGCCACTTTGGAAAAAGTGAGGAAGCAAATGTATGGAGACTATGGTGAGATGAGACAGAAGATTCGAGAGCTCACCAAGGAGCTGTCAGTAAGTCATTATCTCAGTGACTTGGAAATATGGAGGCATGGTAGAGCTTAGAACTCTTAGTGGCTAGTGCCAGAAGATATTTGAGTATATGATGTTCTTTATGAATGGAATAACATTTTAAATGGACTAAGGGAATTTTATTCACAGAATGAAGTTTATTATTTAAAGGAAAACTTTTGTGGCAAGAATAATTTTCTTTAAATTCAAAGCACTCCAACCAAAGTCAGGAACAAGACAAGGAAGCCAGCTATCACCATTATTATTTAAAAATTTACTAGCCAATGAAATCAAACAAGGGAAATACATACTAAGGTTTGTAAAAGGGACAGGTAGATGTAAAACTATTGTTGTTTACAAACTTTATGATTATACCTGGAAAGGCGAAGTCAATTGATTTAAAAAATACTATAAACAGTAAAAGATAGCATGGTATAAAATTAGTATGTACAAAGAGGTTTGAGTATACAAAAAAAGATGTTAGAAGCAACAGGAACAAAAAGCGTGAAATATCTAGGAGTCAACTTTAACAAATGTAAAGTCATACCATGTGCTTAGAAAGGAATATTCATCATCAAAATATGTCATTATGATCCAAGTTAACATACAAACTTAATATGACCCAATAAAAATACCAGCATGTTTTAGTTTTATTTTGTTTTTCTTGTTTTTTTTTTGTTGTTTTTTTTTTTTAATAGCCGGACTAGGTGATTATAAAAAGAGGTGAAATAAAAAGAGTTGGAAACATTCTGGGGGAAAAAAGAACAATGAAAGGGTAAAACCTATCAAAAGTTAAAAAGAAACTGAAAAAGCCTCAGAGATTAAAACAGTGTAGTATTGGCAGATAAGTAGGCAGATGTCATGAGAAAAAAGATCCAGAAATATACTCCAATATATGACAAATGTAGTATCTCAAATAAAGGCAGGAAAATGAACTAGATGACATATGCTGTTGGGACAACTTCAGTTCTGTTGGGACAGTCTTATACTTGGATAAATTCCAAGTGGTTCAAAGAGTGAAATGCTAAAAATGAAACTTAAAAGTGCCAGAAGAAAATATGTGTGAATTCGTTTATGCCCTTTGAATGAGAGAGGCCTTTTCTTATTACTACGTAAAAATCCCAAAACCACAAAAGAAAAGACTGATAACTTTGACTATATTAAAATGAAAAACTTCAGCTGGTAAAAATACTAAAGTCAAACTCAAATGACAGACTGGGAAAAATTATTTGTCCTCTGTGTCATAGATAAGAGGCTAATTTTCTGAATATTTAAAGAATTCCCCTGAGTGAAGAATTAAAAGGCCTCAACTCATAAAAATGGGTGAAAGATTTGTAACAGGTAGTTTATAGTAAAGATGAAGAGCTTTTAAATTTGTGAAAAGATATTCTACCTCACTCTAAAAGAAATGCGATCAAAACCATCCTGAGGTGTAATTTTCATCTATTAGTCTGGCCAAAGTACAAGAATGGGGCAAGACATTGTTGACAAAGCTGTGGGCAAACTGGCAAGTTGCTGATGGGAATGCAATTTTGTTATTACTTTTAGGGAGGGCAGTTTGGCATCTGTCAAAATTACAGATGCCTAGATCCTTTGACCCAGCAGTTCTATTGCTAAGAATTTATTCTATAGATAGACTCTCACATATGAGAAATGACATACAGATGAACTTATTTATTGCAGCATTGTTTGTAATAGTAAAAAGTTTAGAAACCTAAATGTTTGTCAAGGAGGGGAAAATAAAATAAATGCTGTTATATCTCTGCTATAGAATACACACAGTTATAAAAGAAAAAATGGCAAATGAGCCCTTTAGAAAGAGATGTGGGAAGATTTTAAAGATATAGAGTAGAGGATGAAAAAAGCAAGATGGAGGAAAATATGTCTAGTTTGCTACCATTTGTTTAGAACAGGAGGAGAAAATAAACATTTAAGGCTTGTTTTGTATGTACACAAGAAGTCATTAAAAGGATAATCCAGAAAGTGATTAACAGTGGTTTCCATGGGCAGGGTGGTAACTGAGCAGATGGGATAGAAGTGAAAGGGAGATTTATTTCAGTGTGTACCTTTTATATTTTTACATGTTTGCACCATGTGAATGTATTATCTACTCAAAATTTTAAAAAAAATAGTGTGCCTCTAATTTAACCAAGTTCTCATGGATGTTTTAAAAAATTTGTTATTAATAATCCCAAAGATAAAAATCCCTGTCTATATGACATATCTTCTGTAAGAGTTAATATCTGCAGGAAAGAAGGGCAGTGACAGCAGTTACACATTAAAGTTCAGTTTATAACTGGGCCGGGTGATTACCTGCATAAGACCTACTGCCTTGATTATAAGTGTAGGGGTATATAAACTTATCCACCTATCCCATTTCCACTGGCATGCAGAAGGAGATTTGTGAAATTCTCACCTACTTATGGAAATTCACTCTGCCATCCACTGACAGACACTAATGACTGTCATTAAAGCCAAGGGTTGGATTTGCAATAGATGCATAAACAAGGCTCTGCCCCTTGCTTTCCATTACCATCTCCTGCACACCCTCATTTTCTCATGCTAGAAGTGTCCCAGGAACCCTGTCTCTCTGCCTACAAATCTCTTCTTCAGGTCATCCCACATGCTGCAGCCAGATTAAGATTGCTAAATCACTGCTATGTAAACACATCCCTGAGTAAGAGCATGCCACATATTCCTAGTCCTGGCCTGCTATTTTGATTCTCTGTCCCACTCTAAAGTGCACCTTCTGCTCTGCCGTGCTGGACTACTTCCCACAGCTCCCACCGGCCCATGGAGGTTCACCCCTGAGCCTTCCTTAGTACCCTTACTCCTAGTTCTACCTGTATATGGCCTCTTGTTAAGGTCTAATTCAAGCCTTAACTTGAGTTAGACCTTCTGATGAACCTTCTCCAAACACGTTAAATACTCGCACCCAACAAAGACAGCAGCAACCCTTGAGAAAATAACTCTTGAGAACTGGGTGAGCCCAAAGTATATTCTTTCTGTGGTGAGTAGAAAGAGCAAGATGGTGGACAAGTTATTCCAACTGAGTTTATCTGTGCCACTCTGAGCCTTCGACTACGAGTAAATCATTTAAGCTTTCTGATTCTGTTTCTTCCCCATAAGGGGCAATGTTCTGACTCTTGCATAGTGTTGTTGTGAGGGCTAAGTGAAGCTCTGTGGGCGAATGTGTAAACACCATCCAAAGGAAGAATATCCTTGCCGTTCTACTGACTGGCTCATGCAGATGTTGACTTTAATTGAAAGCTTTACATTAGATATCGTTGAAGTGGATGTCGCTACTATCAGATGAAAGTTCCAGCTTAACTAAAGGTTGTTGTGTGTATAGATTGATTTTGTGTAACTATCTTCTTGATCTGTTCAGGTTTCCCATGCTCAGAAGGACTATCTGGAGAATCACATCCAGACCCAGTCATCTGCCCTGGATAGTTTTAATGCCATGAACTCAGCTTTGGCGTCAGACTCCATTGGCCTGCAGGTACTCATCTGCTCACTGTTAGTTGGGGTCCCTTCTGGTACAGGGCAACCAAGCTTAACCAAGAGTGGATCCTGTGTAAGTCGCAGAATATCCTCAGCTCATTATTCAGAATCCTTTAAGCAGAGCTGCTGTAAAGACTGTGCCCAGAAGATGGTGCAAGAAGTTGAAGGAAGCGTTTCCAAGCCGAGATGCTAAGGCTGTGTTTTTGCCATCATTGATATGGGGGTTTTGATCCTGAGTTCAGTGTTAGAGACATCACTTGCTCCACCAGATAGTCGATAGGGCTAGCTCAACACATCAGCTCCCTTCTCCCTCTAGCCCCAGTATCACAGAAGTTCTATTCAATCATAGAAAAGATGGACTTAACCAAAGACATCTGTACTTTTTCATGGCATCCAATTTCCAGAAGCTTGTAAGCACTTTTTTTTTTAATTTAGAAATTATTTTGCATCAGAAAGAATCATGTATATTCTAAAGAATGTGTTGTGGTATCAGACAGGAAAATAGAAAGACCCATTATCCTACATTTATGAAAATGTGTGTTGTCAACCCATTTCAAGGTATTGTTCTCTTGATTAATATGATTTGCTAGGAGCTAACCGTTCAAATGTTTCCCATTCTTACTCTTCCAACCAAGTTCCCTACCTAGCATGCAAATTAACTTGAAAGTATTCAAAACAAAGCATGGTATTTAGCTTCCCTTGGCTTTGTGTATGAAGCAATACATGAACAATAGTTTCTGCCCCTCCTCCAACTTTATTTGGCTCTTATTTTTTTCACCCTCCTCTTAAAAGTTCCACAAACTCTTTCAAGTCCTTTCTGGTCCTATATAATTTATTAGATAAACAAACAAATTTTCATGTTGGGATTCTCAACTTCCACTTGGCCTAGCATTTTCTAATAACAGCTGGTATGGATGCAGTGATAGCAACAAAGCTAGGCCACTGTCCAGGAGTGGGTCTGGGTGGGCCTTGTGTTTGGTTTTATCTGGGATGCACATTTCTGGTGGAGACTCTGAATCCCACCCTTTTCCTGGCTGTCTTTAGTGTTGCCAGTTTTCCCCTGGCCTCAGGTCAATCCCCATTCTGTCTTGGTTTGCTCCTCTTCCTTCCCTCTTAGATGCCATCTCACTCCCAGCCCACCAGGAAGGGCTTCTCCTCACCTGAGTTCAGACCTAGTTGGTATTTGTACGATGTCTCTGGTTTTTCTTCCCAGATAAAAATATTTGCAATCATTTTCTGGTAATTATTCTGATTTGTCATCAGGCTGACGCTCCAGGCGTTTACCTCAGTTAGAACAGGACCAACTCTAACCCAGGTACCCTGACAGATTCCTAGTTATCATATAGTCTTTTAGTCCTGGGAAGCCCGAGGACCCTTATAAGTAAAAGATGAAATCATTGTTTCAAAAAAAAATAGAGAGAGAGAGAGAGAGAGAGAGAGAGAGAGTGTATTTGTGTGTTGTGAGACAGCGAGACTGAGAGAGTGAGAAGAAAGATACTGTCTCACAGCAGGAAACTCAACTAAGTCTGTAGGTAATTGGCTTCTTATTTATGCAAGACCCCAGCATCCTCCACTGGCCTGTTTTGCCCACTTTCGTTATTATTGGCAGGGAGACCAGACCCTTGGTTTGATTGCATAGAACATCAGAACTATTGAGAGGATCTCCAACCCCTTTGTTTTTTTTTGTTTTTGAGTTGGAGTCTCACTGGGGCGCCCAGACTGGAGTGCAGTGGCCGCTCCCGGCCACTGCAGCCTCGACCTGCTGGGCTCTGGCGATCCTTCCGCCTCAGCCTTCCAAGTAGCCGGAATTACAGGCGCGTGCTACCACGCGGCTAATTTTTTGGTTTATTGTAGAGATGAGGTCTCGCTGCCCAGGTGGGTCTCGAACCCGCAGGCTCAGGCAATCCACTCACCTCAGCCTCCCAAAGGCGCGGGATTACAGGCTGAGCCACCGAGCCCGGCTCCCCTTTGTTTTATAGATAACAAACTGAGGCCATCAGAGGGAAATTACAAGAACAAGGTGTCTAGTTAGTGGCAGAGCCCAGATTAGAATAATTCGGGTCTCGTGGGTCAGATTTTAGGTTTTTATGTAGATACAAGAGTAGAAAATGCAAAGCCAGTGGGGCTAGGGGAGGAGGTGGCTGGCCTAGGTGGTTTCTAAAGCCCCTGGAAGCTCAAATGTTCTGTGAAACCATGCTCCCAAATGGCTTCAATAATTCCTTTAATATCTAATTATCTCCTTCTGAAATTCTTTTCCTGATTCAAGTAGGTTTAGGAGTGAGAGGCTTATTGTCAAAACAGGGACTGAGGATTGGGGAAGCTTCAGAGACTTATCTTCTAACAAAGAGGACAAAGGTGTTAGAAAGATTTGCTTCCAAATCTTCGAATGTGAAGTTGTAGATGATTTGGAGACATGGTAGAAAATGCCTATAATCCAGTGTCCAGTGGTAGGAATTCTCTGGAAGCTATTTCTCTCTGAGGAGAGTTAACCAAGAAGCAATTGAAGCTGTAATGGCAACACAATTATTTTATTTTATTTTTTAGAAAATATAGTTCATTTAGAAAGTAAATTGGAGAGAGAGAGAAAGAGGAGATTCACCTCCCCAAGGGAGGGTAGGGGGCCAAAGCTTAAGAAAACATGACCTGGCCATAGCTCAAAGAGCACATGGCCACATCATAGCTTAAAAAGGCAGTGGCTCAACACTATTAATTTAAGCATTCTTGCTCTGCTGTGGCCTGGAGCAATAATCAACACTTGCTGACACTTGTTTGATACTTGTCAGGTACCTGTCTAAGTTATCAAACTTTAGGCCTTGGTACTTCTTTATCACCATGCTTCTTTGCCTGCGGGAGGAAGGTGAAGCATTTGCAGACATGGGAGTGACCTCAGCCATGTTGTCACTATCCTGGCAGTAAGTCTGGGAGTACAGAAGTGACAGCCTTTTTAAGAAAAAAGGGGGATATCTCCATTCTATAAAGCTCATATTGTTTTCTGATTTCTTTGTGGGAATTTGGGAAACAGAAAAGACAAAAAGAAAATAAATATCCATGGACCCTTTCACATTGTGAAATCTATCATTTGAATTTCCTCCTAATATTTTCTTTCCATATGCATAACCACATATTTGAACAAATACTTAAACATATTTTTCAAAATGGATTTGTACTGTACTGACTGATTTCAAACTTGCTTTTCCATGTGAAATAATGTGTTATGAAATTTTTCCTTGGAAAGCCTCCATTTTAATCCATTTTCATCCATCCTTGGCAGGGGCAAGTGGTGTTGGCAACAGCTATGGGATATTATGGGGGAGGCTCATTGTCCCACCATGCTACAGGGGGACAGAGCTCTTGACCCCTGTGGGAGGCCCACAGACCCTCCTATGGCGGGGTTCTGGGCTGGCAGCTGCTGTGGCCTGATATCTGCCTTGGTGGTTAATGATAAAGTGCATGGAGCTGGCAATGTCTTTTCGCACCACTAGATCTGGCTTAGTTTTTATTTACATCTAAACAGAAAACCCTCGTGGATGTGACTTTGGAAAATAGCAACATTAAGGATCAAATCAGAAATTTGCAACGCACGTATGAAGCATCCATGGACAAGCTGAGGGAGAAGCAGAGGCAGTTAGAGGCCGCGCAAGTTGAAAACCAGCTGCTGAAAATGAAGGTAGAGTGTGTAAGCCTAGATTACTACTAACCTTTCTGTTCTTTCCTTCTCCTCTCTCCTTCCATCCTCAACTTCAGTTTCCTTTTCTCCATTCTCTTCTTCACTGGATTTGTCTCATCCTGATATGGCCAGCCCCATAAAGCTTGGCTTAAAGGCACTGAAGAGGTGGCTGTATCTACAGTTGTCAGTCTAGATTGGGGGTGCCCCATAAACATCCCTTTGGGCACACCTTCCTTGGCCCTCAGTGGCCTCAAGGGCTACTTAGACTTTCACCGTGGCATTGGATATTAAATTAGGCAATTGGGATGCTACAGGTTTGGTACTTCAAAAACTTTGGGGATCAATCCTTTTGATGTTTTGCTTTTCTTTGAGATCCCAAGGCCTTTCTGTCTGTTGACAACAAAGGCAGGCAGTTCACTGGGACCCTCTCAAAAAGAAATGTGGTGGATGACTAAGGGCTCTGGGGAATGTCCCTTTTGCCCACTAGGCTGTGTGTGTTCCTTAGCTGGATTTCTAATACCCTGGAGGTGCTAGTGATTCTCCCAAATTTAAAACATGAATGGATTTCCTATCCAGCTCATAGAAGGCACTTAACAAATTCTATCCTGAATGAATTCTTTTTCACTTAATTCTGTGGTTTTAAAATTAAGTTCAGCACAGTCCTTAGGCTGTCATATGTGTAGTGTATCCACATCATTTATTGCTTAAAGCTGAATATATAGCCGAGCATGGTGGATCATGCCTGTAATCCCAGCACTTTGGGAGGTGGAAGAGAGAGGATCGTCTGAGCCCAGAGGTTTGAGACAGCCTGGGCCACTTGGTGAGATACCTACAATAAAAAGATTAAAAAAATTAGCCAGGTGTGGTATCATGTGCCTGTGGTTCCAGTTACTTGGAAGGCTGAGATGAAAGGATCACCTGAACCCAGCTGGTCAAGGCTGCAGTGGCTGTGAGCGTGCCACCTGCACTCCAGCCTGGGCAGCAGAGTGAGACTCCAGCTCAAAAACAAAACAAAAAACAAAAAATTGAACATGGGAGGGAGTGAAAGATGGAGCTGTTAATAACTTGGTGAGGGAAACAAATGGGGAAGTACAATCCTCTTCCCACAGGCCTCCTCAGGCGGATGGGGAGCTGGATGAGGAGGAGCCCTGCCGTGATGCACAGCCTGTCTCCGTACTGCCACCCCTGGGGATCTGCCCTCACAATCCTCCTGGCCTGACACAGCCATCCTGGGGAGCAATAGGATAAATCACCTCCTCTTTACTTTCACTTTGAACAGGACATCGCTTCTCTTTACTATTTCACGTATTGTGTTTCTAAGTAAGAGTTTGAGGGGGTGGAAAAAAGGTTTGTTACTGAAAAAGTCTGAAGTTATTTATTTTAGTATTATTTATTTATTTAAGCTTAGGAACTTTATCCAGTCCTTTAGTCCACAAGTATTTATTGAGTGTCCACTATTAATGTATATGTTGTATCTGTCTGTCTGTCTTGTTCATTCCTTTTTGTTCCAGAGGTGGCATGTCACCAGGTATCTGGGGACATCATCAGGCAGCTTGACAGTCTGTCTGTCTGCTTCCCTGGGATCCAGGCGTCTGAGTTCAGCCTACAGTTGCCTGTTTAGAGCCTGATGCTTTTCTGCAACCTGACAGTGGAGCTACATATGTTTTTCCCTACTTTTTTTCTCATTTTACCTCCAATTAAAAATAAAAAGTTACAGGGACTCAGAGCCCTCTCTAACAGTCTGGGTGTGAGTGGAAATGGAGCGCAGGGCACATGGGGTTTTCTAAGCTAAGGATCACCTCTACTCAGGATTTCCCATTTGGGGACATGTTGGTGCCAACACCTGCCCATCGATGAGAAGGGAGCATGAAAGGGCATCAAGAGAGACTTGTCACATCTTTGAAGTAAACATCACACAACCTATGGAGGTCAGGTATGCAGCAAACTCAGCTCTCTAGAATAAGCAATAACTTGGAAGGAAGGGACAAAAGCAAACCTTCAGCAGCATGAAATCACTGGCAGGAGCTGCATGTGAGGATGTGGCATGGGCAGATCAGAAACACCAGCCGCCACTAACCTAATCCCTGCCCACACATAGTTCCACTGATTTTTTCTCATCTCCTAAACCATTAGGGTGCCGGGCTTAGTGTTCTCCAAATTAGGCTGGAATGTTTTCAAACCCAACATTTAGAAAAGCACAAAGGCATGGAAAGGATGGGTCCAGATTTCTTATTCGAGCTTGACTGAAGTTTTCCCTAGAGATTGACTTGGCCAGTATATTTAATGGGATTGCATAGAGAAGTAAGTTTCCACCTTCTGAAAAATTTACTCATGTGGAGTACCTTTGTCCTGATGATGCTCCATGAATTCATGTCAAGTGCCACTTTTTTTCTGTACCTCTGTGTACTCCTCTTTCTTCTGTCCCTTTCCCTGTTAGGTCCTGCTTTTCTCTCCTGCAGACCCCAGTTGATGGACTCACTACTGTTGAACTAGCAGGATACAGAGTAGAAGCTGCTGACTCCCCTAGAGCCTGCAAAAGCTGTAGTTCTGAAATGAGTCTCTTTGCAGGTGGAATCATCCCAAGCAGCCAATGCCGAGGTGATGAGAGAGATGACCAAGAAGCTGTACAGCCAGTACGAAGAGAAGCTGCAGGAAGAACAGCAGAAGCACAATGCCGAGAAGGAGGCTCTTCTGGTGTGTGTGTTGTAGCTGCCAAAATAAAATAACAGGGTGTTCTTGATTCATTACTGTTGGTGAGGTTTAAGTAGTAGGATTTCTTCTTAGAGATGAGTTAGTGGACTCAAACATGAGTGAGGGGCCAAGGAATTATTCATTTGCTCGTTCCTTCTCCTCTTTTCTTTCCTCCCTGTCTTTATTCATCCCTCTCCCTGCTCAGAATAGCTTTCATCTCTGTCCCTAAATACACACCTTGCTCCAGCTCACCTGACCATTTGTCAGCATCTAAGCAGACCCTGGGCTTGCCTGCAGCTGGGCCCTTCCATGCTCCATTTGCTCCTTTCAGCCGGAAATTCCCTCCTTTCCTGTCCTTGATCCTATCTAAGCTCCCTAAAAGTTTTGAAAATGCCACCACCTCCGTGCATGAAGCCTCTCCCATTCTTACAGCTAGAAGTGTCCTTTGTCCTCGTAAAGCCCACTCTCTCCTGTTCTTTGCTGTGGAATTCTCTTATACCTGTCGTTAGAGTTGGGCTGTGCATCTCATGTCTTGACTTCTCTAGAAGAGCATGAGTTCCTTGAAGGCAGAGACTCCACGTCTGCCTCAACCGTGTCCTTTGAGTCTTAATACATGTGCTGAATGATTAACTGAGCTCTCTTCTTAGGAGCAAGTTAGTGCATTGCAGTGTGGGAGAAGGATCTGGGAATTCTGCATTTGCTTCTAGATCTGGCCCTAATTCCCTTTACACTGTTGGCAAGTACAGTGACACTCCAAGCTTCTAGTCAATGTTATTTAAATATTTGTAGACCCCTGTTATACCTTTTGGACATAAAGACTCAGGGAAAAAGGAGAAAAAGTAATGAGACTCATTAAAAAGCCAAATGATACGACTTTATTCATAGGTGGGAACCCAGAATCATGTGTTCACAATCTGTGGGACCCTTTTAGTCCCAAAGTCAAGAGATTTCATGATTTAGCAAGGTCAGAGCTGCTTGGACCCTAGTGAGTGGCCTTGGTATTCCATGCCTGGACTTAGGAAAGTGTGTTTTTTTTGCAGGAAGAAACCAATAGTTTTTTGAAAGCGATTGAAGAAGCCAATAAAAAGATGCAAGCAGCGGAGATCAGCCTGGAGGAGAAAGACCAGAGGATTGGGGAGCTGGACAGGCTGATTGAGCGCATGGAAAAGGTAAGACAGAGCCCTGGGTCTGTTGCCCACTTGCCCAAACGACTCTGCTTTCCCTTGCAGGCCTGTCTGAAGATAAGAGAAGTCCTCAAACTGACCCCTTGTTTTGCCTCAATTTGCGATTAAAAAATTTTAAAAAGACAAAGCTATAAAATAAAGTATAAGGAAATCCAGCAAAGTTCTGATTTTTTCCCATGGTAACTCTTTTGATGCTTTAGAAAAATTACATGTGAAATTCTTTACAAAAATTAAGATTTCAGCAGCCCTGCTTTGCTGCTACCCCAGACATGAACTTAGTTTACCTATTGAATTGTCAAGCCCTATTTAGATGTTATTTCAACACCACATCCTTGTTGTTTCCAGAGCATGTGACTCAAGGGTTGGCTCTCCCCCCATATGCCAGGAATTTGGAGAGTGGGGAGGCCCCCTTTCTCTGGAATAGGCTGATGGGTGGGAAAGGGGAACCTGAGGAAGGCTGAGGTAATGAAGCCTGTGTAGAGAAAGGAAAGAGTCTGAAAATTAGGCAGGAAGTAAAGAAAAGGGAGGAAGTGGTGAGGGAAAAAAAAGAAGGAAGAGAAAGGAAGGGTGACCTTTAGCAGATGACAGCTGACTTCTGGGGAAGGGCCCAGGAGCTTGGAATCTATGACTGGGTTCTGGAAAATGGCTCTCAAGCTGCATATGAGTTTGCAGAGAGCAGTGATCTGACATGGCCTTGTCATTATTAGCACTCCATGACCCCTGCTATGGAAGCAAGGGAAGGGCAGCATGAACAAAGTCACTGTCTGGGCTTCCTGTGATTCCGAGAAGAGGTCTTATGGTGTCTGCAACATAAACCCTTTTACAGTTAGTCCCCTGACAAGTTGATGTGTCTCCAGTATGGAAACACTTCAGTGTTTTGGGCTTCAGGGCTCATTGGAGACTCCGTTTTAGCTTTTTATTTGGGAGGGGCTTGGGCAAACTAAAGAGGTAGTTACAATCTCACTTCTACCCCATGGAAAAACAGAATCTCATCTTTTCTTGAAGAGCAGATGATTGGCCCATTTAGGACTAACATTAGTATTGATTGGGTTGGGTGGGTGGGGGTGGTAGTGAAGACTGGGCAACAAGGGTACTTTCTGGAACTTGGTTGAACTTTCTCCCACATTATAATCTTCTTCAACAGCAGAAGATGCTGTTTCACTCAAATGCTGTCTTCAGGGGCAGGGTTTTCTTGCACATAAAGAAGCAAGGTGAGCAGGCATCATGATAGAATTGGTTTGAGCATGAAGCTGTCTTACAGAGACCCTCTACCTGTAGTAGTTAGGAATGTAGTGTTTAGGATCAGACTGACCTAGGGTTTGGCTCTTGCCTCTCTTTCTTGTTGTAGGCAGTTACTTGATTTTTCCAAACCCAGTTTCCTCTTCTGTAAAATGCTGATAATGATACTTTTTTATTTTGCAGGCTTTTGTAAGAAATAAATGAGAGACATCCCTGCCAGGTGCTAAGCATAGTTCCTGGTACATAGTAAGGGCTCCATCATTGAGGCATTGATATTTTTTTTTTTTTTAAGTCAGAGTCTCACTCTTGCCCAGGTTAGAGTGCAGTGGCTTGCTCACAGCCACCGCAGCCTCGACCTGTTGGGCTCAGGTGATCCACTTCAGCCTTTCAAGTAGGTGGAACTACAGGGGTGTGCCACCACACCCAGCTAATTTTTTGATTTATTGTAGAGATAAGGTCTCACCATGTTGCCCAGGCTGGTTTCAAACCCGTGGGCTCAGGCAATCCTCTCACCTCAGCCTCCCAAAGTGCTGAAATTACAGACGTGAACTCCTGCGCCCGGCAAGGCACGGGTTTTTATTTTGCTATTAGCTTTACAAACTGCTCCCAGAATCAACTTTTTTTAGGTGGACCCTATTTTATGGCTAATCTTCTTTGTATCCTTGGGTTTCAGAAAGTTTCTAGTCTTTCCTCACTGATTTCTCCATGGTGCACTTATGCAAGGCGAATGGGTGAAAGCCAGGGAGGTGATTTGTCCAGCCCTCCTCCACAGCATTTTGGAAACACAAAATATTCCCCCAGCGTGTTGGCTTCTTTAGTGATTGGAAATTTATTGTCCTTTCTCTAAATCTTTCTTTTCATTTAGGCTAAAGCAATGCTTTATTTATTTAACTGAGATTAGATAGACCAATTTATGCTCTTTCCTTTTCAGGGATAAATCTTTGAGAGCAGGAATCTGGCCAAATCTCTGTCTCACACTATGTAAACAGCATGTCCCTAGGCAGGAACTGTGGCAGTATGTGCGTTTTGCTCCCGCTTAGTTTAGAATTTTGCTTGAAGACAAACTGTGTACTTTCAAATGGCGTCTCTGCTATATACCTTAGTTTACTGTTTCTCTTATTGAGTATTTTATTTGAAACAACTTTTTTTCTGATTAGTAAAAATCTTTTAAGGAGCGTTCTCTACCAGAGACCCTCCTGGAGAACAGATAGTAATCTATGCCTTAACCTAAGTGATGGTTTCACAAGTGTATACAAATATAAGGAATTATTGTGCATGTCCACTTAAGATTTGTTTTTATGTTTGGGCACGTTCTACTTTATGACAGCCTTTTTTTGGAGGGGGGCACTCACTGTGAAAAATCCATCCCTGTTATTTCAGGGTTAGCATAAACTTCCAGCCGTTGGCATGCCACATTGGGCAAAGGGAACATTCTGCCTTGGCCATGCCATAAAAATGTGCATTTGCTGTAGAAATCTAAAAACAACAATAGGCCAGGTGCAGTGGCTGATGCCTGTAATCCCAGCACTTTGGGAGGCCGAGACAGGAGGGTTACTTGAGTCCAGAAGTTCAAGACAAGCCTAGGCAGCATAGTGAGACCTCGTTGCTGTAAAAAAAATTTAAAAAATTAGCCAGCATGGTGGTATGTGCCTGTAGTCCCAGCTACTTAAGAGGGCTGAGGTGGTAGGAATTCCAGAACCCAGAATGTTGAAGCTGTGGTGAGCCATGATCATGCCACTACACTCCAGCCTGGGCATCAGAGTGAGAACCCAACTCAAAAAAAAACCCCTCAAAGCAATAACAAAACCCCATTTGTCTACTTTTATTATTCTAAATATGTCAGTGATTAGGTGCTCTTCCTGGCATGATGGAATGCTCTCCCACCCCTTTGGCCTACACCTTTCTGTTATCACTGCTTACCACTTCAGAAGTTGTGGGAATTAAATTTTCAAACATTTGCTTTTAATAATTTGGTAGAAAAGAGGTTTGGAATCTATATAACTAGTAAGAATTTGTTGGGTAGACATAAAGATGAGGTACATTAGTTCTTAGAGAAGACCCAAAAGTATAATAATTATTTTATATTATTATGTTAATAATAATCTCAGTTAGTGAGCAGGATTTGACAAACTTCCATTTTAAGGGAATTTATTCCACTGACATCTGTAATGTATTTCTAGTGCGGTTTCAGTTATGATGGGCGCCATAGTTTTATTCACATTTTTCTACTTTGTCCAAAGGAATAACTGGAGACTCTTACTTTTTTTGAAAATTCCAAGTTTACACATATATAGCAAAATGTACAAAGTGCACAACTTAATGTATGTGTATTTCCTCTTGGTACTGTAACAAATTACCACAAAGTTAGTGGCTTAACACAATACAGATTTGTTAAATTTTACATTTCTAGAGGTCAGAAGTCCTAAAAATCCAGGTGTTGATAGGGCCAGATTCCTTTTGGAAGCTTTAGAAGAGAATGCATTTCCCTACTTTCTCTAACTTCTGTATTCCTGGGCTTATGGCCTCTTCTTCCTGCTTCAGAGCCAGCTGCAGAGCGTCTTCCAATCTCTCTCCCTCTGATTCTGACCCTACTGCCTCCTCCTGATAAGGACCTAACTGGGTAACCCGGGATCATCTCTTGATTTTATCTCATTCACAATTGCTGACGTGAATTTACATCATTCCAAATTCTGTTCCTGGTTGCTGCTGATGTGAATTTACATCTTTGCAAATTCTATTTCTGAATGCTGCAACGTTATCATATGTATGTGTTATTATATTTTGCTTGAAAATGAATAGTGAGGTAAGGAGAGAGAAAGTTAATTGAGATAATTATCTGATATTGACTGTGCAATGTTGTTATTGATTTACGTAGTTGGTAAAAATTGCAGGTTGGTTATTATTTTGTTGTGATTACTGTTGTATACTTGTATTTTGATATTTCAGGACTTTCATATTTCAAAGTTAAAAATAAATTACCATAATTATGGAAAATGAAGAAATAAATGCTGACAAGATTTCTGAGGTTGAAAGTGAATCCAGTGAACTTATTAGTGATAGTGAGACAGATAGTGATATAATGATGCGATACAAAGACATAATATATATATATATATTCTGTTTATAACCTGAATAAAAATACGAAGGACGGAATGCTAGTCAGAGTGGTGTTTAAGGCAAATACTGAATATTTCTGCAACTTTCAGCTGTATTGTGAAAAAGGTGACAATTTAGAAAAGACCATTTCACTTGTGCTTAATTCAGAAGTTTGCGGCAACCAGCTTTAGATTTTTAAAAATTTTCACCTGCTCTATTAGGAAAGTGCAAAATTTGCCAGTTGTGAATGTGTTAAGATCCTTAATCACATCTGCAAAGTTCCTTTTCCATGTAAGATAACATACAGGTTTTAGGGATTAGGACGTGGACATTTGGGGGTGGGAGATTATTTTGACTATCATAACATTTTGTTACAAGTGAACACACCTATGTAAACACCATCCAGGTTAGTATACAGAATATTACCAGAATCCCAGAGTCTCTTTTCTTGATGATTCAGAATAAAGAATTTTGCATTATCACAAGCCACCAATTTAGCAAGCTATCAATTTATCATTATTTAGAAATATAAATTTTCTCAAAATGTCTGAGCCTGGGCTGATGGAATGCTTTTTAAAAATAAATCTTGAAAAAAAAAATCTTGAATGATTTTATCTAGGATATTTGTCTGATTCATAAATACATCTATAAATACAAAACAACAGATTTGGCACTTTTGAGTCTTGTTTGGACTCTGTAAAACCCAGGGGTGTTATATAGACATGGACTTTCTAGTGCTGGAATTGCTTGGTGGACATTCTCTGTCCAATTCGGGGGTCCATTGATGAAAACATCAGTTCTTGTTTGTCTTAGGAACGCCATCAACTTCAGCTCCAGCTCCTAGAGCATGAAACAGAAATGTCTGGGGAGATAGCTGATTTTGACAAGGAAAGGTAAGATGTAATGTCCTTTGTTTTATCATGGGTTTAGATGGTAGACACACTGTGCTTCTGTAGGCTTATTTGACCCTTGCATTTTTATTTAGGTGATCATCACTTGTTATGAACTCAAATGTGTAACAGGGTTGAGAACTTCCAATATGGAGCAGATTTCTTTACAACCTTCCAGTCACATCTTACAACCCATGACTGGTTGTTAGTGGAGTGGAATACATCAGACTATTGCAAGTGCAAAAGTTCAGTCTATTAATGTCCTCCATCACCTTGAATTCCACAGGATGCACCTTGAGAAAAGTCATCAACTGTGACTAGTACCATTTGCCCTGGAAACTAATATTTAAATGCCTTTCTTTGTATCCAAGTTTTGCTTAGTAAAACCTTGCATTGTGCTCTGGCTATGAGTGTATAAAGCTCTGCAGGAAAACATGGGAGTGGTGGTATAACATCTTTCCTAGAAAGCAAAAGGCAGAGAGGCCATGCATGGCTCTCTAGAGAAGGAAAACAAAATTGGGATGATTTGAGTGTCTTGGGCAAGTTACTTAACCTCCCTGATGGTCTTGCTTCTCTGTGACATGGAAATTCTTTTTTTAAAGGGGGAGAGGGTTATGACGATAATGACAGCGCCCATCCTATTGAGTTATTATTGTAAGGAAACTGTTGGGCATGCTGCCTGCCACATAGGGTGTGCTGAAAAAATACCTGTTTTGCTTCCTCATTTGCAACTTCAGAGTTTTGGGGATCATAGAAGGCTTTATTAGTTTATTTTTTGAATTTTTTTTATTTTAAAGATATGGGATACAATTCAGGATTAAGTATACAAGTGGTCATTGTATAGGTAAAGTTTGGGCCTCCGCCTCCTTTGGTCCCCACTTTGCCTGGTTTGAGATCAGGTGCTCTTATTGATGTTTTGTGCCGTGTCTCTCCCCCCACCTCCAGCAGTTTCTGGCTGCTGTCAATCCCTTTCTTATTGGATTATGGTAAATGTTCAGGGTCCGCTTTTGAATGCGAACATGTCACTATCTTTAACATAGTGCTAATGCAGAGATGAGGAGTGGGAAACAGACCATCATATCCTTCCTCCCGTGCCTCACTCCTGTGATGCCAGAGAACTGAGGGTCCATCTGCCAGTTCCTTTTGATTCCATTGAACTAAGCAAAGTCGGAGAATAATTTGTACTGTTTAAAACAGATGTATGAAATGTTTTGTGATGTGGCCTGCTGTATTTTGATGCAGAAGAGATCTTCAACTTGTTCCCCATTTGTCCAAAATAAATGATGTGTAGAGCAACTATGATTCCAGACTTTCCAGGGGTCTGCCATTAATTTCAGATATTTTCTGAAATAAATCTTGAAAAAAATAAAATAAAAATAAATCTTGAATGATTTTATCTAGGATATTTGTCTCTGATTCATAAACACATTTATAAATACACAACTCCTTCTCTGTTCTCCTAATCAAGGTGATTTACTATATGTTGCAATATTTTATTAACCCCTAAATAGGAAACTTCTCTTGTCTCTAAGTGGTTAAAAAAAAAAAGGCAGACCAAAAAAAAACTTCCTCCATCCCTGGAAAGTAACTATCCTTAAATAGGATAAAACTTGCAAACAGGAACTTAAGAAAGATCCTCCTTCTCAGGTGGGTGGTTGGTTTGTGGTTAATCACCCAGGATACACACAAAGTAAGAAGAGTGCATCGTGGGGTTTCATTTATTGTTCTTGGCAATGTTCTTGAAAGTTGTGACTTTTGTGCTGATGTTGCTGCCTTGGCTTAGGACTTATTTGCTTTTCTTTTCTATTTTTTCTAGGTATCGGCAGCTGGAGGAGGCATCAGCCAGCCTCCGTGAACGCATCAGACACCTCGATGACATGGTACACTGCCAGCAGAAGAAAGTTAAGCAGATGGTTGAGGAGGTAAGCACTTGTAAAAGGCCCAGGGCCCAGGATTGCTTCCTGTGATGGGGAAGCATCAGCCTCAGAACAGATCCAGTGTACCTCTCAGTTCCCTCTGACTCACAGGCGAACTTGCCCGGGCCTCTGCCATCTTAGCCCAGGGCAGGATTTCCTCACCTGCCCCTCATGGACTGATGATGACCCTTCTAAAAGAGGGATTTCTCCAGATCAAAGGGTCACAGTTAAGAAAACTGGGAAGTGCAGTTCATAAACTCACCTACTTTCTAAGAACAGAGATAGCCTCTGTGGGTGCCCACAGCTCAGGGGACAGAAGGGTATGATGAGAATGTTGACTTTAGCTCAAGTCCCTGCACGCCTCCCATACTTGCCCTGCTCACTCTCCTGGCTACTACTCTTGTCCTTTCTCCTTTTTTGGGTGTGTCTTCTAGTCTGTCTCTTTCATTCCCTTTCCTATTGCTCTCTCTTTTTTCTCCCTTCCTCATTCTCTTCTCCAACCCCTGTTTCTTCTTTATCCTTTCTCTTTTCCACCATCCTTTCTGTTCTTAACTGTCTTGTAACAGAAAACCAAGTTAGAGATTTACTATACTGGGCATAGTTTACTATTCTGTTTTCTTCTAAATGAGAAAAACAAAGCAGGTAAGTTGAACATTTTTATTTCTCTAAAAGGAAAACCAATTCTTTAAACTTGTGCCCGTGTAATCTGCCTGTCTTTTTTGTGGTGAGGCTCAGTACAAGAAAGTCCATGCTGTGGTCAAGCTCATCACATATTATTGTAGTATTTTTCTTGCTCAATTAAGAGATCTGATAGAAAAAGGAACAGTTAGTACTAACAGGGTTATAAGAAGTCTCTTGGGTCTGGTTCTCTCACTTGCAAAGAAGAGGCTTCAATTTAATTAAACATTTGGTTGCAGTGTAAGACAGTAAAAACATTTTCCTTACATTAAGCACTATCTAAAATTGTTTCATTAATTAATTATTAAAATTAAAAGTATATTTAATTTTAATAAATAATTCATATGGCTGACAGACAATTAGAAGAGCAAATGTATATCTATTAACCCATAAAATGTTGGGGAAGTTACTGCGGTGAGGTTAAGGCCAGGGAATTGTGAGGATGGGGAGGAACACCTCTTTTTTTTATTGCATTTAGGATAAACTACACATTAAATAAAATCTTGTCTCCACACGAGAAGTTCAGTCATACTGTGTTGACTCATGTATGTCTTATACTGGTTCACACACAAATTTTGGGGGAGCATTGGAACAGCAGGGACTCAGAGGAAGAAGCCATGCACGCATCTTCACAGTTCCTTTGTGTACCCAGGTGAGGGCACCGCCCGCGACAGTGAAGAGGAGGGAGATCCTGTCCTGTCGTCAACACTTGGTAGATGTCAACATTAGATAGAGTGTGTTTTCCAAGAAAAAGCATCACTTTGCCACAGCTTGCATCTCAGTGAACCTAGGCTGTTGGAGTATAGTTTTTCTGCTTCTGAATTTCACACACACGGAGTCTGAGGCAATGGAATCCCTTATTTTCCCTCACATGACTCCTTAACTGTGGGTACTACATTTCTCCCACCTCACCACAGGGGGGTGTCTGTGTTGTTCTTGTAACTAATATTAGAGAACCATTGAACAAAACCTCATATTGGTTGACTTCTGATTCAATTAAACCCTTATCTGCAAGTTCAGACTGGTACCAAAATCGGGGACACTTTTTAAAAAAAGACATTTTCAAAGAAGTTTAGGATTTTCTATTTTCTAACCTACTTCTAGGATTTAACAAACATACCAATTTGAAGGGTGTGGGAAAATAAACACGCGCGCGCGCGTGCAGACACACACACACACACACACACACACACACACACACACACACACACACACACAGAAATAGGGTTACATACAGATCACTTTTCATGCCTTACTTGTTTATCTGTGATTTCATAATGCCCAAATAATTTTCTCCAAGCTCTGATATTGTGGTTTGGAAGGCCCAGTCACTGGAATGAAATGACAGGCTGAAACTTAGGATCCCACCTCAGAGTTAGCACCATCTGCGGGCTGGCTGGGTTTCAACAGAGAATAGAAAAAAGAGAGAGACAGAGACATTTTTTACTCTTAATTTAAATTATCTAAACCAGGTTGTAAAAATTATTGTGTATGTCCTAGTATACCACGTTAGCTTATTAAGAAAAATATGACTTAAAATCTTAATTGTTACAGCCATTTATGTGAGTACTTTTTTTTTTGAAGTTAGAAACATGGAAAAGGGACACTGACAGATGAGCACATTCAGAAGAGCAGGGCCAGGTTGGAAAGGAGTTGAGAACACTAGGAATTCAGGGAATGGTTGAAGAGATTGAGGAAGACATGGCCAAGGAGAGACAGGAGAGCTGAACTCACATCTTAGAAAACCATCATGAAGAGGGAATATACTTTTGTTTTATATTGTGATGCAAGGCCAGGCCAGAACCACTGGGTGGCACTTTCAAAAAGGCAAATTGCAGCTCTTTATTCAAAATAAAAACGTTTCTAATACGGGCTGCCCTGAGAAGGCATTTAGCTCTTTATCACGGTACATTCCTTATGAAGTAAGAAACTGATTTGGAAGATCTCTAGTGTTCCTCCAAAATTCCATGTTCTGTAATCTGAAAGATGATGTGGAAGGAATCTGGTGACTTTGGTAAGTGTTCCTTACATAAAGAATTCTCCATTGTTTCTTATGCTGTGCTTGTTATAATGATCTCAGCATTAATATCATGAGCAGAATCAGCAAAGTCATAACTACATCACTTCAGATCACTTGGGCCAAATTCTGAAAAATCCAGACTACTGAACTGGTCTCTTAGGGAATCTTGAACTCTGACTTTAGAGGAGAAGTAGATTTGTATCTGGAAACTCCAGCTACCTAGGCATAGAGGCAGTCTTTAAGTGTAGCTGATGTTAGGATCAACTTTCCTCCTCTCAAATGAAGTCTGGAAGCGCATCTGCATCATAGCCTCACATTTACCAAGGATGGGAGTCTTGTCCCCATCCATTGTTGGTACCATTTGGCTATAATGTCTGTGAAGAAACTTAGTTTATTAAAACGATGGGCTTCTTTTTTCAGCTCAAAAGTCTAGGTATTACTACTGAGGTTCCTGGAATCCTTAAATGTTAAGCAATATATTTCTTCCCATTTCAGTAAATTATCATTTGGTTATAATAATAATAATAATAATAAATGGAATAAAAAATAACTGGCCCAAGTTTTATTGTCCTTAGCTCAGTAATGATTTGCATTGTGTGAGGCAGTAAGGACTTGTGTTAGGTAGGAAGGGCTCATCATTGGTGGGGGGAGGGGCTTTTGAAATGAAAGATTAGTACAGTAAGTTCCTTACATATGACTTCTGTTCCAAGAGTGCATTAGTAAGTCCAGTTTGTTCTCAAGTCGAACAAAGTTAACCTAGGTACTCAACTAGCATAATTGGCTGTATAGTACTGTACTCTAGTAGGCTTATAATATTTTCACACAAATAATACATAAAAACAAGCACAAAAAATAAAATATGTTAGATCTTACAGTACAACACATGACAATGTGTGCCAGACACGTGAATTAACTTACGTGAATGGACATGCTAGCAATATGCTAGCATCTTCGAAAGCTAGCAACTTGAACATTTATATGTAGGGGATTTACTGTATATGTCTTATGGGGTCAAATTCATCGCAAAAAGACAACACAAAATGTTTTCTGTGAAATGTGGGACCAAATACCCTACTAGGCTAGGTCTTTCCAATGAATTAGGTCTCCTTTTGTCACAGACATCAGGGATTGGGTATCTCCCTCCTATCACTAGTTCTTCCAGCTGGTTCTGGTTCTGAAAAAAAACAAAACCAAAAAAGCCCCACATGTAACCCTTTTAGACTTTTAAGGGTTTTCCAGAAAATATAGAGAAATACCAAACTGAAAAAAAAAACAGCACTCAAGGGGATATTCATTCATTCACTCATCCATTTATCAGATATCCACCAGCACTTGCTTTGTGCAGGGACTGGGGTACACAGTGGGAGCCATGCTGACAAGGGCCCGCTGTCCTGGATCTTATCCTGTGGTGTTACCAAAATTCTAAGGTCATCCTTGCCCTTGGGCATTATTCTTCTGATGAAAAAACCTTGTTGTGATTGGTCCTTGGTCTTGCATCAGGCTGCATTCTTGAGATTGCTAGGAAAGGCACTGGGAGAGCCAGAAGGAGTAGGAAGCAGAGGAGGATGCTGAGGCCAGAGCAGTGACCCTCACTCACACATCTTTTAGTGTGACTTCTTCAGGTCACAGGGTCAATCATGCATCTTTTTCTGCTCTCACCAGTCTACTCTGGCCTAGTCTGCTGCCAATCAAAGCAGCTCTCCTGCCAAGGGGAAAATGATCTGGAGGAAAAAACAAATTCTTATTTTTCTGCCAAAAGGGTGGACTTCTATTTTTTCCCAATGGGCAGTGATATTGTTCAGTTGAATAAGTAATACTTTAGTAAGAGTTCTTTACTGTTTTCCAGTGCAACCATTAGGCATCCTTTCTTTTTATTGTCTTTCTTTGGATTTCCCATTGCCATTTGTGATATGGAAAATGTCTCTTCTTTCAAAAAGTGCCTGAAGGGAGTTTCTCTTCATCTGCAGAGAAGGCATTATTTCTTTAGGCTTCTTTTGTCAAAAGCAGTTGCCCTCTACCCCGTTTGCTATAATTTAGATGTTTAAGAAGTGCAAAGGTGCAAGGAATTGATTTTCTCATTAGTGTTTCTCCACCCAGGCTGTACATTAGAATCACCTGGGGAGCTTTAAAAAAAATGTCTGAACCTGGCAGATGGGGGTGCAGGCAGACTTGGGGACTGGTGATTTTTGTTTGTATTTTATCTCCACAAGTGATTTCTATAAGCAGCCAGGATGGGGAATCGATGCCCTGGATTCTCAGTACAGTGACCTGGCTCTCCCTGTTGGGTTTCCTGTTGTTGACACATTTGGCCAACCTCCTTTGGAAACTTGTATACCTGACACGGGAAGCAAGGACGATCAGTCACTAGAGACCAGGAGCACCAAAGTGAGAATGCAGGTCCAAGTCTATAACTGCTGGGCCCTCCTAGGGGACCTTCACTTCTTGCCAGCCCCTGGTCCTGGGAGGATTTTGTGACAGCTCACTTCTTATAACTGTGCTGGTCTGTGGTGGTATTTAGATAATACAAACTTCCCAGAGGCTATTGAGATCCCTCTAGAGAGAAGAGGTAGCTAAGGAGGGATGAGGTACACTTGTTAAACAAGTGTTAATGGAGACTTAAAGACAGAATCCAATCTGCCTAAGTCCTTGCAAGCAGGGACCCTGCCACTAACAAAGAGATTGAAAGCATTCTCATGGATCCTCTTCCCACTGTGCATGTATCTGCCCTCACTCTGTTCTAAATGACTCACTTCTGTCTAAACAGAAGGCCTTATACTTGGCCACACTGTTCCCCTTTAAAAAGAGAAAAACAAAATATTTTTGTGAAATAATAGTATTTACAATGACTACTTTTCAAGTACAAGAGAAAGCAGGGCATTTTGCAATTCCTAAGGAATGACTTTGAAAGTATTGAATGATCATTTCTCTAAGATGTTTTTGGAGTGCTGCTATCATCCTAATGCAACAGTTCCTTGAGGGAAACAAACTGGATTAGGGAGACTAGATGAGTAATTCTTAAAAGAGTTGAGATTTTGCATTTCTGACTCTTTAGCCAGCTGGCAAAACAGGGTTTCCTGTCTCTTTTCAAGGCTCCTAGCTTACCTGCCCAAGCCCTAAATCTATACACACCCCCTGCAGTTAGCCTTATTAACATACAGTGAAAGGTGGCCTAGAAAAATAGTAGGGAACATAGACTTTACAATCTGACAGACCTGCAACTACCCATTGTGGGAACTTTGAGAAGTTATTCATTTTCTTGTCTATGAAATGAGGTTAATAATAGTATCTACCTGAGGGAGTTTTTGTAAAAGTTAAATGAGATGATGTATATAAAACACTTACCGTGTTAATTGGAACACAAGAAATACTCAGTAAATACCAGTGGCAATTATTATCACTACCAATGAAAGGGTTCCTTCTGTGTATACCTAAAGTAAAGTGAATTGGAAGTAAAAGTAGCTGGGTTGATTTCCTGATCAATATATTGGACTGTACTTCATCCTTCCCTTTGGGAGGCTTGTGGGCCAAATCAGATCTTTGGGTGTGCTTCTCTCTTTTCTGTACTCTGTGCTGCTTTCTAGCTTGGTCATCAGTCTCTTGAGTAGAATATTTATACACAAAGCAATTAAAAAATGTAAAATTCTCTCCATCCCAAGAATCTTCCATTTTAAATGGTTCGGCCATTTGCTGGCACATAATTTATTTTAAAACTTTTGTGTGATATGCTGAAATGTGCAGCCCACAAAAGCACACTTTTGCCAAATGCCCTGTATTTGGAGGGTTCTGGGTGCTTCCTCTTACTGATAATTAGCCAAATGGGGGTAGGGGAAAGGAGCCATAGCACTGAGCCCACATCCCTAATCCACTCAATTGAACTGTCTCCAGATCATGTCGCACGAGCTCTTCTCCAGATTTAGTCTCCGGCTCTTTGGAAGATGATAAATTGGTAGCCTGCTCTGGGTTGGAAGCCATTCCTTTTATTGTTCGTGATTTGAAGAACATGTGTACACACTCTCTGCTGGTAGGAGGTGGTATTTATCTGTGATGAGCTGATGAACAAAACAGGAATGACTTTCTATTGAAAGGAAAATGTGACTATGTGGGACTCTCGTTTGTGAAAACACCTCCAGACTGTCACCTCAACTTATATGGACTCAGACTGCAGAGTCAAGAGAATTCAAAGATTCACAGAGGATTTTTAGAAACCTGGGTTCCTAGACATTAAAGAAGGAATTGCAGTGAAAAAGATGACTGAAAAATCATTCAGAAAGTACCAGGTCGAGGCTGGCTTAAGATCTTGGAAGATGAAGCCTTACTTATGGAAAAACTGCCAAGGATATCTACTAAGGAGATGAGAAGAGAACTTGAAGCATGTCAGTGCTCTGGAAAGGAAGTTCTCCCACCAGTCATACCCCACAAAGCACAGAAGCAGCCAAGTGTCCATGTAGTGTGATTCTGTTTGTATATGGCTGTGGCCCTGAGGGTGTCCTTTTTGAATGGATAGTACCACTAATCATCTTAGCACTCTTCTAAGAAATGTTTGGTTTGCTTCTCTCACCATGGGCATTTTGCCTGAACTGGACAGTTCAACTTTATGAAAAGGAGTGTGTTTGATAAAGAGAAATCTATTTGGCTAAAACATTGAAGTGAGATGTACTTTATATGTGCTTTATTTTTATAGAGGTCTTTTGTGAGACAGCCACAGGTGCTGGTGTTTCATAAGAACATTACGGTGTTACTGAGCACTAGAGTGGTAGCAGCAATCATAGGAACAGGTGGCATTAGCCTGTGTAAACTGGTAGAGGGGGCCAAGGGAGTGACTTCGTTCAGAGACCCAGTGTCCGTCGGACGTTGGCTAGTTCTCCACTCTTTCATGGCAGAGTAAGTGTGTAGATGCTTTCTTGTCAATATTTACCTTTGTTCTTTCATTTAGATGCTTCTACCCAGTAGGGAGTGGATGAGAAAGGAAGCAGATAAGTAATTTTCCACATTAGTAATTAACTGTTAATGTAGTTAACCTGTGCATGATGCTGTGTTTAAACGCAGACCCCCAGATACTCTGCTGGCTGTTCAGAGTTTTGCTAGGGAGGTGGAGGCAGAATCACTTACCTAGATGTTAGCATAGCATAGTGACCTACACAGGTTTTTAGAGATACCTTTGTTGCGCTAATGTTTTTCTAAGTCTCTAGTGGAAAAGACATCGGCATTTATTCTAGTGGCATAGATTTATTACCCAGTTTCACAAAATGAAATCATGTGAGTTGAGGGAATGCCATGACCTTTAGAGAAAGTGCGTCACCCATGTGAGTCTCTCCCCCAGGGTGGTGTGCTCGCCCTAACTCTTGAGTTTTTTCTCTCTTTTGGTCTACAGACAGTACCTGGAGGTCAGGCAGGCCTAATTTTGTAGAGTCCATAGTGTCCGAGGTAATTAGGGCAGCCCTGATTTTGTAGCGTCCATAGTGTGCGAAGTGCCTAGAGTGTCTGCGTGACTCTGAGAATGCTTCCTAAATGTGATGCTCTGGATGCTTCCTGTACCTGGCCCTGGGTCCCAGGCTAGTTGGTGATCTCCTTAGGTGTGGGTCCCTTGCTTCACAGGACCTATCTCAACCTGCTTTTCTCTGTGCTTTGCCGGTGTTCCTCAGTTCACCTCTTTCCTGCGTGGACTGTGATGTGGTGTGAAATGGACTTACTGCCTGTCAAACCTGAGCTATGAGCTCAAATTCTGCCCTGCTGCCCCACCCACAACATCTTCATCCTCCCTCCTCCTCCCCCTCTTAATGGACCTTTACACCTTGGGCTCCAGGGCTACAACCCTGTCTCATGTCCACTCATGCCACCACCCAAAGGTGGCGCTACTCAAAAGTTTGAGGCAGGATGTATTTATAGTAGATGAAAATGTTATAGTTTCAAATTCTAGGATTTATCATGGTATTATTTACTTACTTATTTTAAACTCTTATGTACTTTATCTAAAATACGAAGTTTTTAGAAGGTATCAGAAAGAACATGATTGTACCAGTCTTTTTCTCAACATGTATTATAGGAAGAACAGGTTAATTTTATGGTAGGTGTTGATTAATGTACTCACAAAGCTAATGGTCTTTTCAAGGGAGAAAATCTTTTCTTTGGAAATGTCTTTATACCTACATTCTCTTTATTTAAATTGTTCTAGTTGACTTTGAACTGTTTCTCAGAGACCTGGATTCCCAATTTCTGCCCATAGAAAGTATGTGGGGCTAAGTAGTTCACGTTCCAATCATTAGCAGTTATTGAATGCTTCTCTTATGTCAAGGCTATGCATATGGACCTCACATTCCCATGACACTTATCTCTGGGAGGTATTACTTACCCAATTTTTAAAGCACAGGAAATTGAGGCTTAGAGATTTAAAACATAAGTAGCTGGCAGTCTCTCAGCAAATAATAATGGTGCTGGGTGGCACACCCAGATCTTTGACTCCAAAGCCAGCCTTTGTTCTTTTCTTCTTGGTTTTTGTTTGTTTTTAACTTGAAAAAAAATTTTAAATTGTAGAAAATCGTAGAGAATGATAAAGAAAAGAATTCATGTACTGTCCTCTAAAATTAGCAAATGTTAACATTTTGGCATATTGGTTTCTGATTTAATTAATATAAGACAACATTACAGATAAGGAAGTTTTCTTTTTACTCCTCCCCAGTTCTGTTCCTCTTTCTTCTTTCAAGCTCCCATCTTCTTCAGAGGCAATTTGGTCTCCATCCAGGCCATGTTTTGATGTTTTGGCTACATATCTGTGTATCTGTTATTTGTATATAGCTTAGTTTATGTATTTAGATATTTATCTAAATTTTAATTTATAATATAGAAAATAAATCTTATTGTACATGTTTTGCAACTTTTTCCCAGTTTTGTTTTTGATGTTATTACAACTAGATCTAAATTATTCATTTCAGTGACTGTCCATTATATTTTTATTTAAATATATTGTACTGTATTTACCCTATTAATAGACATTTTCATTCTTTTTACAAACAATGCCAAACACATCTCCATGCTGTCCTACCTAGGAAATCTGCTTAAAGGAGGAAATATGCTTAGAGTTATGGGGTTGGCACAATTTCATCTTTACTGGATATTGGCCAATCGCTTTCCAAAGTGACGTGGGAGAGGGCACATTTTTTCCAAATGTTCACCACCACTCAGCACTGTGTGGACCATCATTTTGGCCAATTATGAAGTAGCATCTCATCGTTTTAATTTTAATTTGTGTCAGCCTGATTACTACTCATTACAGGTTGTGAGATTGAAAAACTTTACTTGAGCATATTGGCCATTCAAGTTTTCTCCTTTATAAGTAGGTTGCTCATATATCGTTTATTCATTTTTATATTAGGTTATTTATCTTTTTCCTGCTTTTTTGTAGGAACTCTACATATTGTCAATATTCATTATCTGTCAAAAAAAATTTGGATGCCATTATCTTCTTCTAATGAATGGTTTTTGTGGTATCTTTTGGAATATATAAGTTTTTACTGTTGGTAGAGTTAAACTTAATCTTTTTGTCTGTGTTGTGTGTCTTGTTTGTCATAAAGATATTTTCTGTAATAGTTTTGTTGTTTATCCTTAGGTCTTTAATTACAACTCGCATGCTTCTCCCCTCTGTTCCTTTCCTTTCTTTGTTTTTTTCTGCAACACTTATTGCCTTCTAATATATCATGCACTTTACTTATCTGTTTTGTTTATTTATTTTGTCTGTTGTCTGTTTCCCTCCACTAAAGTGTAAGCTCCATGAGGGCAGAGACTGTTTTGTTCATGGTTGTATCTCTAATATCCAGAACAGTCACTGGCATACAGTAGGTGCTCAATAAATATTTGTTGGACAAATAAAGAGTAATCTATGTGGAATTTATTTTTTGTGTATATGACATGACTAGTATTCCTTTTTTTTTTTTTTGCTCATGGAAATCTTGTTTCTCTAACAACATTGAACATTGCCTTCCTGATTTTTTTCATGTCACCTTTGTCAACCTGGAGTTTTTTTTCCTCCTGCACCATTGTCTTTGAATATTTCTGTCATTTTGCCCCTTGGTTAAAGACTTCAGGAAATCTAGTACTTGGGCTTAGGAGTGAGAATGGGGATGAAGAAGAGCCAAGTAGAACTGATAGAAAGTTCTTCTTTGATGAAACAGTTAGTAAACAAATAAGAAGTGCCTCTTGTGACCAAGTGAAAAACAGATGTGAGTTCCTGCTCTCAAAGGACTTCCTGGCTGACATTTAAACTCTTTAGAACTTGAGGCAGAATGTGACAAGTGGTAGACATAGTTATGAACTCTATGTGCTGGGAACACAGAAGCTGGAGCACACAGTGGCTAAATTCTTAGGCTTTGAGTAAATGAAATCTGGTTTTGTGTTCTGCCTCTGCCCCTGATTAGGCTTTGAATCTTGAGCAAATGACTTATCCTTTCCAATAATATGGGAATGATCATAACAGTAACTCCTCCAGAGATGGTTGTTGTAAGGATTGACTGATATAAGGCATGCTAAGTGCTCAGCACTGCGCCTACTACTATAAACTAATTCCAGTGTGGGTAGAGAGTCTTTAGGGAGGAGACACTGCTTGGCCAGGCCTTACAGGATGGATTGGATTTTTCTATGCATTGTTTAAATGTGTGGACGTGCCAGACAATATATAGAATAAATACAAACAAAAACATGGAGACCAGAAAGTATAGGGTGAGTTTATGGAGCATTAATGTGGTTTGAATTATGGGAGACATTAATGTGGTTTGGATAGTGGTTTAGAAATGAAGAGGCTGGAAATGTGATTTGAGACCAGCTGTGGTGGGTTATCAGCCACCAAGCCAAGAAAAATGTCCTTTATGATTCTGCTTATAATCCTCCAATGGCTCCCCAGTGCCCAATCAGATCTGAGCCCAGAGTGGTGCTTTGGGGAAATGGATGGGCAGAATGGCTGGAAGGTTCCAAGAAGAGCCCTGGCTAGTGCTAGAGAGAGTTCAAATTCCAGACACTTGCACAGTTTTTAAAATACTATATTTTGGCACCAGCTTTGTGCCAGGCGTGGTCTAGATTCTTCCATATATACAGAAGATGCCAAAAAAAATTGTATACACATTTTAAGAAAGGAAAAAGCTATATTAAAATTGTAATACTCAATATATATTGATAACAAAAGGTGAATACAAGTCTCGTTTGACTTCTGCAATTGCAAGAGGAGCTCAAAGTGATTACCATCAGTGTCCAGACACTTCTGAAAAGTACTTTGAAAAGTAATATATAGATAATATCTCTTAAATGTGTATACCTTTTTTTTGGCTAACTGGGATTTATTACATCATTGTGAGACAGCTTTCTCCCTGTATTCCTGTTCTGGATATGGGGTTTTGTCTCTGAAATGACATTCATTGACTAAAGTACAGGGATAAATATGCTACTTTCTCACTTCTTCATTCCACTTGCCCCTTCTAATGTCATGGAGGAATAAAGAACAGCCTAAAGAATTAGGGCCCCAGCAGATCCTTTGTGAAAGAAGATATCAGTCTGGGCGCGGTGGCTCAAGCCTATAATCCCAGCACATTGGGGGGCCAAGACGAGAGGATTGCCTGAACCCAGGGGTTCGAGACCAACCTGGGCAACATGGTGAGACCTTGTCTCTACAGTAAATAAATAGATAAATAAGCCTGGCGTGGTAGCGCGTGCCTGTAATTCCGGCTACATGAAGACTGAGGTGGAAGGATTGCCTGAGCACAGTAGGTTGAGGCTGCAGTAGCCGTGAGCATGCCACTGCACTCCAACCTGAGTGACAGAGTGAGACTCCAACTCAAAAAAAAAAAAAAAAGAAAGGTTGCCAACATTCTTCTCAGCCCTAGGTGCCTAATTTCTGGGGCACCACTGCAGCCGATAGGTTGTTGTCTCAGGGAGGATGGAAGCAAACAAACCTCTGAAGAACAGTGTGGTGTAAAACAAGAACCTTGGCCTTGGCCCCAGAGAGACTTATTTGGGTCTTGATCTCAGCCCCACCAGCATCTAGATGATTGAGGAAGTGAACAGATGATGAAAGCCTTGAAACCTCAGTTTCCTCGTTAAGTGGGGTTAATCATATGGGATTGTTCCTGAGAACCATGAGCTAGATCAGCAGAGTTCCTGGTACCCTGCACACCCCTCTCTTCTTCCTCAGTGAATGTACTCAGATTGGGAAGCCAATTTAATCATCCTTCTCTGACACTTATACAGCCAAGTCATTTTTAGATGCCCAGGAGAATCTAGATGCACTGCTCCTCTCCTTAAAGAGAAGTTGGGTTATCTTTAATATAAGATAGAAATCAAACCAAATTAGATTATTTTACCTCACAAGCCAGTTTCGACTGATCCTTTTGAATGGTGTAGTTCTATTATTATATATTGCTTCAAACTTAATAGAAAAAAATTGATTAAAATATGTGCCATGTTCATATCTAGCCTGGCTGAATGCCACAAGACACATTAATTGAAAATGAATTTCCACAAACCCAATCAAGCATCGTGAAGATGAAAAATGTACCTTTTCCCCTCCATTCCTTCATTGATTTTTCATTTTCCCCACTCAGAGCTTCATTTAGCAATTTTTCAGTTTCGTTTTGTTGTGGCCTTAATTCATTCCCCTCCCTCTCCCTGAAATGAGATAATGTACCATTTCCCTTGTCCTTATTAAACTGTTCTTTCATGCTGCATTAGTGCGGGGCACATTCTGATCTTGTCATATTTCTCTATGCTTGATTTTTTCTTATTAAAAAGAGGCTAAGCTTTATTATTTTATTCTTGTATTTTGTGGTAACTTTTATCAAGGAGAATGCACTTAAAAATACAATAACTATGAAATTGCAATGTTACAAGGCTTCCAAAATAGAATTAAGGGAAGCTGTAGCAAAAATAAAAAGTCTTCTCTGAGAAAGAGTGTAAAATATCAATTATTCTCATTTTTCTCAGGGGAGGTATTTGGGGATCAAACATAATTCCTCTTTTGTTGAGGGAAATGGAAACAACAGTTTGACAGATTATAGCAGGATCAGGAGGTTGGGTTAAAGACAAGGCCCTGTCAGGGCAAGAGGAAGCAAAGGGAGAAACAGCTGAAGCCTGATTGAGCTCTAGAAGGTTCTTGCCTGACCTTTTCATCCCTGCCCCTGCAATTCACTGATTCACTAGATTTCTAGGGTTTTGAAAATACTGAAGGGGATCTTATGAAATTTCTGAGCTTTCAAATAATCTAACAGCATATATTTCCCCCCGAAAAAGTATTAAGAACTCATAGTACAGTATTATACACAATAATGTATTGAACCCAGAATTCATACCATTCAAAATGATAATCTCATTTTGATTAGAAGTTTTGGTTATACATCTTTGATACATTTTTCAATGGGAGCATGAATCATTTCTTCATAAATGCAGTTTGAAGTAGAAAGTCTATAAATGAGAGTCCATGGGAAAGAGTAACAAAACTGGGGTGTTGGTGACAGAGTTTGGGGAACTTTATTGTATTTGCTAATGTGTGGTTGAGTTTTGTGACATGAGTGTGCACATACACACACCCCCACGCCCTAATTTTGAATAAATGTGCTGGTGGGCCTTAAGTGGCTATTTCTAAAATTAAGATGAAAACAAACAAATTTCAAAGAAAATAAACAATATTGCAATATTGTTATAAACTTAGTATGGATTTGAAATACTAAATTCTCTTTTCCAGATAAGATTTAGACAGTTTGATTAGATGTAATTGTCAGTTTTGTTGTTTTGTTGTTGCTTTTTGTTGTTGTTGTTGTTTTGAGTCAGAGTCTCACTCTGTCACCCAGGATGGAGTGCAGGGGCATGCTGCCCATGGCCATTGCAGCCTCGACCTGCTGGGCTGAGGTGATCCTTTTACCTCAGCCTTCCAAGTAGCCAGAACTACAGGTGCATGCTACCATGCCTGGCTAATTTTTGATTTATTGTAGAGATGAGGTCTCGCCAAGTTGCCTGGGCTGGTCTTGAACCTGCAGGCTCAGGCAATTCACTTGACTTGGCCTCCCAAAGTGCTGGGATTACAGGCAGAGCCACCGAACCCGGCCTGCTTTTTGTTTTTAATTTTAAAGAATTTATCTGAGCAAGTAGCAGTCCATGAATCAAGCAGCACCAGGCCATAAGCAGTTGAGGGCTTCATTTAGGGGGCACAAGGGAAAAACTTTTATAAGATGTTTCCAGAAACAAAACAATTAAAATATTTAATTCTTAAAGGAGAAAGTCCCTTCTTAGAGGTTGTTGGTGTCTTCTGATTGATAAAAGTCTCTAGTTAGAGGTTAGTTGGCAGTTTCTGATTGGTCAGGCTTAAATTTTGTTTTCTAAGCTGAGTTGGGTTTTTGGCTTGCTTAGCTAAGAACCCAAGACACTAGAGTCATCTCAGTCTAGTGGCCTCCCAAGTAATTATTAATAATGGTTCTACCTTTCGGTCAGCCTCTCATTTGTGAGAGAGGGACCAAAACTTGTATGACATGCTCTGTTACCATCATGGTTGGTTTGTCTTTATCTCAGTGGGAAACTCCTAAGTGTGACCTTCAGTTTTAAGGTAACTTCTTGCATCAGTGAGGTGAGGGTGTCAAGTTGTAGTGCACATGGCACTCCCAGTGAATAATAAAGCTGATGCATATCTTTCACGTGCTGTTCCTGTGTGTTTCCTGTTTTGCATAAAGCATTTTTCATGTATATTATCATTTTCCAGCTGGTAAAAGAAAAAACCCCAAGTACAATTTCTTAACAGCCCATGTCAAGTACTGTCTGGTATTTAATACTTATTTGCTGCTGTATTTCTTCATTCATATCTCTTCACAGTCCCAAGTCCAGTATTAAGTTGTGTTTAATGAGTCTTGCACAACTGGATACTATTCACGTAATTCTAACTATAGTGCTGTATCATTTTCTGACACCTGACATGAAATGGCATGTGTCCTACATGCTATTAATGGAAAAAAATTCCAGGACACTGAGAAACCTAACAAGTTCCAAGGTTGCACTGAATCCATAACAGAACCATATGAAGTTTTTGTACAATTTTATTCTGGTTGACACATGAACTCTTTTCAGCACAAATTGGGAGAAATCCTTTTTACTATAGCAGTCTGTTTCCAAAGCAGTTTATTAAAATGCGCAGATTGGTCAGGGTGAGTTTTCCTCCTGAGAGAAGTGATGTTTTGTATCAGGCTGAGCGAGTGTGGTTGCTCACGCCAGCAGTCTGGGAGACTGAGGTGGGAGGATTACTTGAACCCAGGGGTTCAAGACCAGCCAGGAAACATAGTGAGACCTCGTCTCTACAAAAAAAATTTTTTTAAATTAGCCAGTCACAGTGGCATGCACCTGTAGTCCCAGCTACTCGGAGGCTGAGGTGGAAGGATCGCCTGAGCCCAGGAGGTCAAGGCTGCGGTGAGCTGGTGATTGTGTCATTTCCCTCCAGGCTGGACAAAAGAATGAGACCCAAGTAAAAAAAAAAATTGTACATGTATAAGATGATTGATGCAGTAAACATTTGTTCTCTGTGGGCCTGGGTTTAGTGCAAGGGAAAGAAAGGATGGCAGTCACTGAGATGTGTCCTAATGGGATTTGCTCAAGGGGCTGAGATATCACAGGGAAGGAGACACAAAGCCAGCTGGAAGGATCTGGGAATTGTTGGCCTGGGAGGTGACTGTGAGTAGATTATGGTAGCTGCAGTTCTTCTGGTAGAGAAGGGAAGGGAGGGAGGAAGACATAGTGCAAAGGCCTGGAGGCAGGACCACAGTATGTTTACAGAGTACTAAGTGGATTGAGTGGCTTAAATGTAGGATTTGTTGTGGCATGAGACAGGTATGAAATGAAACTGGGAAGATAGAGTGGGAGTAAAACAGATGAGCCTCCTGTGCCTCGCTAGGGAGTTTGAACATTAGTCACTTGGGATTGTTTTTACATAGGAAAGTGGGATATTCAGCATTTCTGGGGCCGAGGCCTGAATATCTGTATTTTGTCAAAGCTCCCTCTAGATGATTCACATACTAATTGCTATGGTTAAGGATATTTCTTAGCTTAAATCATTTATGCAGGTAACTTGACTGTGGCTAATATGGAAAAAAAAAAAAAAGGCCGTGAACAGTTTTAAGAAGGTAGAAAAATTTTTATTGTCTCCTACCTCCTTAAATGTCAAACTGGCCTGTAGTCTTAGATAGAAATTAACATCCTGCATTGATCAGGCTGCAAGGCACTTGTTCAGTTTGAGTTACAAAGAAGCATGCTAATCAAGACAAAAATTAGAAAAAGTTCTATTAGCATCAGTTAAAAGGTTCCAGATTTTACTATTATGTGTTTCTTCCACTTGTTCCATAAGGGGGTCTACTATTTGATATTTGGGTTTAGCTGTTGCAAGAAGATTATGTTTTTACATAAATCAAATAGATGAGATCTGGAAAGAGTGCTTCCAATTTCTCAGTTCTTAATGCCCTAATTTGAGCCTGGTAACTTGGGTCATTTACCACCACCTGGTGACAGCTAGACCTAAATGCATCTTTGTGAAGGGTAAATAATCCTCTTGAAGGTCACATTTACAAACTTAAATGCATCAAGAAGTAAGAGCAAAGGTGCCTAGTGGATTTCACTTGCATACCAGCTGCATGGTACTCTGAATTTTGGATTGATTTTGGGTGTGCTTTGGCCTGGCCATCTTGGTTCAGTTGGGCCTCCAAGGGTCTGTTCGAGACAAATTTCCCTGTAAAGTCTAAAGGATGGATTGTTTAGGATAAATGGATGGGTTTGTTGATTTGCTCATTTGTTATCTGAGAATGTAAAGATGACCAAAGTCTTTACTCTCGAGGAACTCAGTCTAGGGAGAAACACCAGTAATCACATAATAGTAATTTACTTTTGAGTGCTCATCACATGCTAGGTTCTACAAGAGACAATATTTCAAAGCTCTTTGAAGTTGGTAGTCAGAAGTGACATCATTTTCCATACAGGTGTGTGATTTAGAGATTGTGAAAAAAAGAACCAAAGTCTTGGAAGTGAGATATTAGTAGGAGGCTAACAAACCCAGAAACATGTGACTCTGCTTTTTTTAGAAACTGGGACCGAGTATGGTGGCTCACTCCTATAATCCTAGCACTTAGGGAGACTGAGACAAGAGGATTGTTTGAGACCAGTCTGGACAGAATAGTGAGACCTTGTCTCTACAAAAATTCAAAAAATTAGCTAGGCATGGTGGTGTGCACCTGTAGTCCTGGTGACTTGGGAAGCTGAGGCAGAAAAATTGCCTGAGTCTAAGAGATTGAGGCTGCAGTGAAACTCTCACTCAAAAAAAAAAAAAAAAAGAAAAAGAAAAGAAAAAAAAGAAGAAGAAACTGGGTTCCTCACTTGGAAAAAGGTGTGGAAGGAACTCCAGGGCAGACCACAGGGGAGACAAAGTGTTGGAATTCAAGACTGGCACCCCTTTAAGGGTATTCAAGGTCAGCCATACACTGCTTTGCCAGCCTTAGTATCCTTTTTAACTCTTATTTGAACAAGTCAACCCTGGTCACAGAATATACTGGACAAGACATTTCTTCTGCAAGACATGCTCAAGGATGAAAGCAAACATGTGTGAACAGCAATTATTTAGCATAATAGGACAATCGCTTCTTGAAGCATCATTGCTGAAGTCCATGAGCCTTGTTAGAAGTTTCGGCACCCCCTTTCCTGGCTGACTCCTCCCCAGAACAATTTACCTCTTCTGTCTAGCATCATTCTCTGCCCTCTTGTGAGAACTTCCAGAGATCTTCTCCCCCTAGATGCTGTCTTTGCCTTTTTAAACTAAAATCTTGGGGACTATGATTAGCAGAATCTCCTTGGTATCTTGCTATGAGCTGCTCATTAGACTCTTCTTCAACCACCATCTTTTGCTTCCCTTGACTCTCAAAGCGCTCTCATTTCTTCAGAGAGAGTGAAACTAGTGTATTTGAAATCACTTTTAATGTTTTTTGATTAAATATTATCCCGACCTTTATGGAACGTTTTAATTAATTTCAGTACCCATCTTGCCTAGCACTTAAAGATTTTAAAAGTTAACTTTTAAAAATCTTAACACTATAGGAAGGAATGACAAAGGAATACTATGAGGATAATTTCTGAAAAGTATTCCTACAGAAATTGAGGTACATTTACACAAAACAAACTTTTTTTTTTGCTCATAATCCCACCACAACCCCAGAAGTATTTTATTTTTCTAACTTATCTTTCAGCTTTTACTTTCATCATTGTAAACTTTTGTTTCTCTGTCCCTCAAGGCTTTTTGTAAACACTTTTCCATTTTGCAATATATTTGTTTTTAGTGTTTGTGCAATATACTTCATCAAATTGATATTTCATAATTTATTACCTGTTCCTTTAGTGCTAGACATTAAAGTTATTTCCATTTTCTCTCTATTATAAATAATGGGTGCAAGAACATCTTTATATATATAGCTTTTTTCCTATGTTTGAATTATATCCCTAGGATAAATTCCCAGGAGTGGGATTAGTGGGTCAAAGGGTCTGAACAGTTTTATGGCTCTTAATATTTATTGCTAAATTGCCTAAAGGGTCATTCTAATTTACAATGCCACCTGCAACACACGAGAGGCGCTGCCCCTCCCAGCCCTGCTGACACTCGTTTCTTCAGTCAATAGTTTTGGGCAAATGTAATATAGGTACTCAAGCGTAATTCATTATTGTTTTTAATTGGTAATTCCTTTAATTATTATCAATATTGGACTTTTTCTTGAGTGTGTTTCTATTCTATTCTATTCTGTGTGGTTTGCTTTTCATGTCAGAGAATTATATTTCTTGATATCTCCTAAAATTTAAAGTATTTTATAGTGAAAACACCAATGCACTCAGAACAAAGAGAATAATTGAAGGGGCCCCTTATATTCCCAGGTTCAACTAAAGAGCAAGACTCAGCCATATTTGTTTTATCTACCCCTTCTTGTTATCTTTCTTCCCCCTTTGTGCACTATTTTAAAGCAAATCCCAGGCATTCTGCATTCTGAGCATATGGACTTTTTTCTAATATAATCATAATGCAATTGTCACATTTAACAAAATTGATAATAATTCTTTGGTATCATTTAATATCAGTCTGTTATAAAATTTTCCAAAGTGTCTTTTCCTGAAGCTTTGTTCCCACCAGCATACTTCATGTATACATTCACTTCTTAGGTTTCTAAAGTCTCCTAATCCGTAGAATGCTGCCTCATCCCCCACCCAACCCTGCTTTACTCCTACCCAGTGACTTGGTCAGTTGTTCTGTAAAAATATCCACATTCTGGATTTGACTTTTTTTGTGACCTTATTGGTTCTAGAAGCTTGATTAAATGAAGTTTCAACTTTTGTGGGGGGCAGTAATACTTCATGGATGGTGTTATGTGCTTCATTTTGTATTGCTTCTGGGACATAGAATGTCTGGTTGTCCCACTTTGGGTGATGCCAAGACTGATCATGCGTTTAGGTGGTGACAACCTCAAACAAGATTGTAAAATTTTTCATCAGCTTTTACCATCAATGCTTAATCTGTTGATGAGGGTTGCTTGAAGCAATTATTATATAGAAATTGGAAAATCGTGCTTTTCTAATTTGATTATTCCTTTCCCTTTGATTAACTGGAATTCTTCTGTAAAATAAAACTTTTCCTCATAAACTAGGGCTTTTTAGAATCTCAAATGCAGTTTGAACAAGTAAGGTAAGATAAATGCTTTATTTTTTCCTCCAAACTGCTATGTTTCTGTGTAAGGAGTTGGTACCTTTGCCACTTCTAATGGTGTCCAGTAAGTTGTTACTGTTTTTTTTAAGAAGTATAAAATATCATGCTCTTTAATATTTATATATTCCATGTATTTTACTCAGTTACACTCTTTATTCTTCAGATTGTCCTGTCCTTGTCCCACGGGGATGCCTTTTATGTTCTTGTTTTCAGGAATACATGTCCCAGTTCATCTAGTTTGAGCCATTCTTCCAAGATGTCATGTTTTTTGTTTGTTTGATTTTGAGTGGGGAATGCTATTTAGAGACCACAATCTGGATATATTATGTTCTCATTGTTTCTAAGTTTTCTCAGTGGACAGAGTAGAAGTACATATTTTACAAAAGAAAATAAAAGATTATAAGTTCATACTGATATTGTCATTTCAAATTTAACAAAACTTCTCCTTCTTTTATTTCACACTTATATTTCTTTCTCTTACACTAAACATCTTGGTTCCAGACATGGCTATACTGCAATATATGCCAAATAGCTTAAAAGTAGCAATACCAGTGTTGCTACTTACAATTTTCCCTGAGAGTAAGAGCTTTCTTTGCAGCTCTATTTATCCTTAGAATATATTCCACTAATAATATATAGTCAGATTACCTTGCTGTCATAACACTTGAATTAATACTTTTCATCAGTTTGAAATATAGATAAGGTTCTTCATTTCAGTTTGTTTTCAAGTTGTAGAGTTTTTTTTTCTTTTGGTATAATTTTATTTTTTGAATTTGTAAAATGTGCTTTAAAGTTACATCTATGTAAAAATTATTATCAGAAGTCTTTCTTCCATTCTGTCTCCTCCACCTAAGTTCCTCCCTGCCAGCACTGGTGACTATTCTTAATAATTAAGGTTCATTTTATCTTTGCAGTATTACTTTTTGCAAATATAGATGTGTTCATATTCCCCCACCTGTTTTACAACAAAGCTAGCATACCATATATACATTATGATACACTCTGTCTGTGTTTAGGAGATTGTATTTCTTTGAAGGTTGTATTCATTGTTAGGCTGTACCATGGTTTATTTAGCCACTTTTTGATGGAGTTTTGTGTTTCCTAAAAAAAAAAAATCCTGTGCCCAAGTCATTTCATATTTTGACCAGTGTATCTTTGGGTCTATTCCTAGAAATGGAATTGCTGAGTCAAAGAGTAAAATCATATGTACTTTTTCTAAATATTGCTAGGTTCACTTTCATAAGCTTGAGCTTAATATACAAGATTGTTGGGAAACTAGTACATTATTTGTTGAACCCACATATTGTTCTTACTGTTGTCCAAGATGTGGCCTGGCACTGAATACCCTGGTTCCTGCTTTTAGGGAACCTGTGGTTTCTCTAGGAAGACATGATATGTGAATGAAAAACAAAGAGTAGTCCAAAGTAGAATATATTATAAAAACAAAAATGAAAATCCAGCTCAAGTCTGTTTAGGAAACCTTTCCTGCTTACTCCAGGCCATGTGAGTCCTCAGTCCTCTGAATTTCATTAACACTTTTTATGACACTTGTAGGGATCCCAAACCAAAACTTTTGACACTTGATTGAACAAAGATGAATGTGTTAACAGTAATAATAGAGCTGAATGTTTGAAATGGGGGCTGCCTCATAGATTCAAGCTGAATAATTACTTTTTGTAGAGTTCCATCTGCATTTCCCAAAGCATATTCTCTGGGAAGTCTATAGATTTTTTAAAGGCTTACACAGTAAAATCAGTATGGAATTGTTGGATTAATTATACCTAATGAGCTGTGACTCCAAAATCCTCCAAAATCACATCTGTTATCCCAAGCTCACATGCTCACAGAATTCTAATTTCATAGAGTATCTCATGTTGATACTGGACTGCAAACCACAAAGAATCAGTGTACGGGTTCTGTTGAAATGAAAATGAAAGCATCTCTTCCAGGTGATGAACTTGTACTTACAGTTCTACATTTTTAGTTAACAATTTTCCTTCTGTTTCTTTCTAGATTGAATCATTAAAGAAAAAGGTGCAGCAGAAGCAGCTCTTAATATTGCAGCTTTTAGAAAAGATTTCTTTCTTAGAAGGAGAGGTAAGATGCTGTGTTTCTTTAAGTTGGTGCCCTCCCTACCATTAAGTTTTATGTTGCTGAGCCTACCACCGACACTTAATTAAAAATATGGCTATTTCCTGGCCTTATAAAATTGATTGAAGGTTAACTGCTCGCCCTGAAAATGAGCTTCTGACAGCTGGTTTTTCTTTACCATCTGACTCTCCTCATTCCAGCTTCCCACTCACCTCTGCTTTTTGGCTCTAGTTTTTCTTGTTCAGGAATTTTCTTAACAAGTCTGATAAGCTGTTGATTAATACTGATAATTTCCTGCATTTGTGGAGTGCTTTATAATTGTAAGATATTTTCACATACATTCCTCATATGAATCTCTCAGCAACTTAAAGAAAGACAAGACAAAGATTGTTATCTCTGTATTAACAAACAGAAAAAACAGAGTCACAGAGAAGGCAGGTGGTTTTGCTCAAGGTCACTCAGCTTAGTACATGCTAGAGCCAGGCTAAAAGACTCTGAATCTAGTGCTCTTCTACTATATTGAGTGAACATGTTAAAGGGGACTTAACTTTACCTGACACTTAGTATGCTTGACTTTCTGGCTTTTTGAAAGTCACTTGGGGATTTTGTATAGGTTTCAGAGAAGGAAATTATGGGGTTGGAAGAGCCTTAAGATGTTAGGTATTATAGAAGGAGAAGCCAACATCTATTTGTTCTAAAGGCTCTTTGTTAAGAGCTTGGCAGCGGGCCTTTTCCTATGAGGCTCCATGAAAAGTTGTTCTGCCAAGCACCTGTCCGTGTCAATGTTCCTTGTTACAGTTCTTCCCCAGTGAGACTGCCCAGCAGATAATGATGGAGTAAGGGGCAAGGGAAGAACCTACTTTTATTAAACCCTTAGTGTGTCTTGGGCACTGTTAGTTACTTTGCATATCCTCTGTATAACACAGAAATCAAGAGTTAAATGAATCAGATTTACCTGAGTTTGAACTCTGGATCTGCTTCTTATCAGCTGGGTGATGCTGGGGAAGTTTCTTATAATTCTAAAATGAGGATCATAACTGCACCTGTATGTGGCATGAAGTGAGAATGCATAGAAGGTGCCTAGCATATACTAAGCACACAATCATTTGTAAATTATTATTATTCTGTCTTCATTAAAAGGGATAGCCTCTGAGTTAGAGTCTATTTCCCCCTTTTATTGTTGGGGAAACTGAGGTTCAGGGACATCAGGGAATCTGCCTAAGGTTACAGTAGAGTTGGGCCAACCTGAACCCAGATCCTGAGTCTTAACCACCATGTTTGCAGGGATGACGAGCAGAATCCCCATCCACTGTGTCTTTGTGGGACTGCCTATGGCAGTTATAACCAGAAATCCCTCATGTCCCAGAGAGACCTGGTACCAGATTCAATGCCCAAGAGTCTCAGTCTCTTGAAGTGAAGTAAAGGGGTATTTTCTCCGTCCCCATTCCTCTCTTCCCCTCCACAGTCACTGAGCCCAGGACCAGCCTATGAATGAATGTTTCTTTTTCTAAGATTTCCTTCTGAAATTACAACTCCCCATCAGAGGAATCACACTTCCCCAGTGAGACTTAGAAAGTGAGTGTCTTGGTGGAAGTCCATGTGTCCAGAAAAGGGCTGTTCTAGGAGAGAGGAAAGATGCTGACAGGAGAGGCAGAAGGTCCCCCAAAACCTACCCATCTCTGTGGCTGTGTTGCTGCTGCAAGCTCTCCTGGTAGACCACTGAATGCCCAAGGGAATATTAGACATGGAGAGGAGACTCATAATTACCTGTGCTTCATTTAATGCTTGATTTATTAAACTCCCTTCTAAGTTTGTGTTGCCCTAGACCCTGAGATGTGGGTATGAGCTGGGAGATGATCCAGGAAGCCCCAGTAGGGGAGTGGGGAAATGAGACAGGGAAGGGAAGAAGGCCAAAATCAATGCCTTATGGAGGAGGTCACACTGTGGGTGGCTGAGGTTCACTTATGCTGGGGATCTCTGGGAGATGGTCTGACCAAAAGGTCAGAAAGCTGGGGTGTTTACCATTGACTCCTGTCCGTCATTGGTTGAGGCCTACTCCTAGGGGTGGTGAATTCTGGCCTGTGCTGGGCAGAACCAGTTGGATTCTGGTGGTCAGGGGAAGTCCCCAAGTAAAGAGTGCCTGGAGAATATGGATGTGCCGGCATGTGGAGTAGGTATATCTAATAAACAAGACTTTGGAAACCAGTTTTCCTTGAAAATATAAACAATGATCATAAATTTTATTGATTAAATTCCATTACAAATTTAGTATGGATGATTGCTTTTGGCCAATTCAGATATCCACCTTAAGCAGAGAAAAAAAAGAACTATACAAAATAAATCACATAATGACAAGATTTAAATACATTTAGACTTAAACCTATTTTAAAATATTAAATGTCCTGAATTTAATTAACTTCTTCATTCTTTCTGTTCTTTTTTTTTTAAACCGTCCTGAGGCTATTATTTTACTTATTTCAATATTTTCTTAGGGTTAACATCATTTTGACACCTCCCAGACAGGTTCAGTCATCTTTTAGATCCAAAGGAGAAAGAATACCTTCTCTGAATTAGTAAGATTAGAGGATGTGGGTTACATTAGAATCTTAGCTGGGTCACAGAACTAGATGGCATCTTTCAAGGTGATTCAAACTCAGGATCACTTATTGTGACACATAGATCCAGAGAATGCATAAAAACATGCATTCTCTATTAATATTTTACTATATTCAACTGGGTCATGTATAGATTTTATCTTCTAGGAGATAGGAGATGAAGTTTTCCTCTTTGGCCATGTGACTAGTTTATCATTTTACACACTCTGCTGACTGCTGTTTTTTTGCTGAGTATGACCATCAATTGCTGCCCCTCTTTCCATCTCGTTGTTCTATGACTCCTGATGCCAAGCAGTCCTTCTGTGGACCCTGGAATCCTGGGGTGACCTAACTTACATTTCCTTTTATTGTTCTCTCCAACTTAACGCAGAAATATAAATAGACCTATGATGGTTACTCTATAAAAGAAACTACATAGTCTTATATGTTAATGCTTCCTAGTTTAAAAAAACAAAAATGTTCACATATCGTTTTGTATACTTTATATTAACTTTCCCTTTAGCAACGTTACGAACACAAGGCATTTCTCAGACTCAACTTGTTTACATAATTATAATAATTATTTGCTTTTCTACCTCCTCTTTTGGGGCTCAAATTGTGAGGCTTAGCCTGGGAGAGTTCTCACACATTAACTTTTTTGCTCATGATGCTCTTTTTTTTTTTTTTTGAGTTGCAGTCTCACTCTGTCACCCAGACTGGAATGCAGTGGCTGCTCCCGGCCACTGCAGCCTCGACCTGCTGGGCTCCAGCAATCCTTCCGCCTCAGCCTTCCAAGTAGCTGGCACTACAGACGCGCGCTACCACGCCCGGCTAATTTTTTGATTTATTGTAGAGATGAGGTCTCACCAAGTTGCCCAGGCGGGTCTCGAACCCGCGGGCTCAGGCAATCCACTCACCTCAGCCTCCCAAAGGTGCGGGATTACAGGCTGAGCCACCGAGCCTGGCTTCATGATGCTCTTGAAGTTGTTCTTGCTATGTGGCAACAACAAGGTGTTTTAGTCCTATCTTGGTTTTTGTTCTAAAATATAAAATTGTTTTTTCTCTAAGGAGTCCTTGTTCATATTAGTGGAGAACTATATTGAAGACTATCTGAGCATGGGAATTGGGAGTGGGCGAAAGTATCATGCCTACTGTTAGGCCAACTTTGTTTTTAATCGATAAGTAAAAATTATGTATATTTATGGTGTACAACATGATGTTGTAACATATGTATGCATTGTGGAATGGCTAGATCAAGCTCTTAACAGTAGATCAGTTTTAATAGGGACAGAATTGGGGAAAAATATGTATCTTTTTAAGAGTTTGAGGTCACACTGATATTTTCCAAATTTATCTGTTGCTTTACAATATAGGGTTCTGTGGGCCACCGAGAATTTTTATTTTGTTGACCCTTTTCTAACACTAGCAATTTTTATAGTATGACTTTCTCTCCCCAGCGTTAAAACATTATGATGCCAATGATGGTGTTTCAGGCACACTTGAAAAGTTTTGGTGGATAAATCTGGTAGTCTCCCATCTTATTAATAAAGTAGCAGCCCTTTTATTAAGGGCCTAATTGCAGACTGCCTGCAATACTGCCTGAGTTCAAATCTCTGCCACTTAGTTATGTGATCTTGAGCAAATTATTTAACTGTCCTGTGCTTAGTTTGCTCATTGATTAATGGGAGCCCTCTCTGTAAGATGGTATCCTCTCCATAGACTTGCTGTGACCGTTAAATTAGTTAACACTTGACTGATTAGAAAAGTACCTGGGTCACAGGAAATGCCATATGTGGCAATGTTTCTTTAGTTGCCTGGTTCCCAGGGATTCCTTTCATTGCCACTGGTATATATTGCAGATTTACAGCCATGTCCCAAAAAGAATTATTCTTTCATTTTTGCTCATCCTTGGGGCTAGAAACTATCATCAAATTCGGCTGTGTGAGAATTTAATAAAGAGAATTTCACATTTAAGTGAAGCTGAGCAGGATGTAGACAGTCCAGGTCCTACTAGCAGTCCACAGGGCCTGAAAGTCAAAGGCCCACAGCAACTTGAAGGGTTCGTCCTGCCAGGGTGAGGCTGGATGCGAATCTTATAGGCTGACCACACTTCAGCTTTTTTTTTTTAAAGCACTTTGTCCTGATATTTATAGAATTCATAGGTGTTTGGAATCCATATTAAGTCTTGGAGTTTGGGTATCATAAACTGATTATTTTGTATGAAGTCATTTCTCCTATTTTTTTTTTTTCTGGTTCCATGCCCAGGTGGTATTTAGGGATTTGTTGATCATGTCTGTGTACCTCTCAGTCACATGTTCTTGATTTTAAAGGAGCAACAGTAATTTATCTCAACATCAAACTAAAGAGCCTTGGTTCTTACATGTGTCCTCATGTAGTCCAGTCTGCTGTTCCCCAGGAATATGTTAGCTGTTCTCCTTCTCGAACCGTGGATCAGGGCCACATAGAATATCCAGTGGTGTGCTGGAGCTGCTTCATACTTGCTTGTGAAGGCTGACTGTGTGCATCTCTTCTCAGTTCTGCGTTCAGTGATGTCATGTTGGTGGCTTGAAATTAGCCATTAAGGGATATACAACAAGGAAATACGCCACAAATCAGGGCTTTTCCCCCTGATCCTGTTGTTAAAAATTTACTAGCATACCATTAATATAACACTGCAGTTTGATCTAAGGGTTCTGGGTTTCAATCTTCACATCTCTACTTAAAAAACTGAGCAACTGTTGTCAAGTGACTATTACTGCTCTGGGCCTTGGTTTTAGTATTTGTAAAATGTGGATAATCACACCCATTTGAAAGAATTTTTTAGTGATTAAATAAAATGATGTGTACAAAACAGAATTGTGCTTGGCACAATGTAAAAGGTTGACAAATGTTCGTTCTTCCTTGATAACTCAGCATTTTGAAGATTTAGATTCCTTATTCTGCTCTCATCCATGCATGACCTTAGGCAAATCCTGCCACTAACAACCTGGGCTCAGTAACTTCATCTTTAAAGAAAGAGAAGCGAGAGTAAGAGAAAGTTTAGATCATCTCTGAGATTACTTTTATTTTTACTGTTTAAAAACTTTGTTGGCTTTTTTCCAAATCTTATCAGGACATTGTACAGAGAGCAAAGGGAATACTCTATACCTAATTTCAGCCTCAGAGAAAAGCCAGACTATCAAGAACTCTTTTTCTTTTAAAACATAATGTGGATCATTTTGATCCCTAGATTCATCACTTGTACCTACCTATGTTTAATTTCATTAGATTTCTAACTTGGCAGCAGATAGCACACTCTTGCTGTTGTCCTGCCTGTTGTACCCTTCACAACGTATCTCTCCTTAATCAATCTATCTTTCTTAGGGAAAAAAAAAAGATTTTGAACTTTTCCTTTCCCCACAAAACACCCACCAGATTCCTAAAAGCTTGTTCTAGCCTAGCTATGTCAGACTACATTTTCATCAACCAATTTAAAAATCTTCCTGGTAACAAAAGTATGCCCTTCTTTTTGTCAAACAACTTAAAAAAAAAGTGTGTTCACCTTCTGAAGAAAAAAAATCCCATTCCCTATTTCTAGTATAGAAAATGTCCTTAAAATAATATTGCAAGCATTTATCTTCATAAGGTTGTCTCTGAAACTCTAAACAAATTTCACTGTATTTTTCTCTGCTGAAAATCTTAAACTTATAGCTAAATTCAAAACTCTGAGGAAAGGAGTCAAATATCTTGGTTTGGCCCATTCTGCATTTAATATGTGTTGTGTGGTACATAAACCTCGCAGCGTGTCTATTCTACATTCTTGGGACTATTATTAATTTTCCTGTGTGATATTGGGGCAGCAGCTCCAGGCACCAGTGCTTTCCATCCGCATTTTATGGAACATGCATTCTTTAGTGCATGTGCTACGGCTGCTGGCTGCTCCTCTGGGCCTGAGGAGGTTGAGGGAGGAGGTGACTGCCATACATTTGGGATTTCATTTCCCAAAAATGCCCAAAGGTGCCACACCAGCGTCTTCTTTGTGGAAGGCACACACATGCCTCTGAAGCGCCTGATGGTATTCATTACACACATAAACACAAGGGGGTGGTATTTGAAAGCAGGAAAACTCTGCAATTTGCTTCTCTATCCCAGAAACAGTCTTTCATGGAGTGCGGTCCAGGCGGCAGTCTGAGGCTGTTCTTTGTCACTCCATATTAGTCCCTCTGCAAGACTGAGAGCAGATAGTCTTTATTTTATGGTAGCAAGTCCTGTTAATTTTATTTTTTTAAGAATTTCTTAAATCTGCCCTTCCCTCTCTAACTCTCCTCCCATGTTCAGGCTCTCATCATCTTTTATTTTCTTATCAACCTATTTGTGCATTCATTTACGTAAATAAACCGCCTCTGTTTAAAGGGTTTAAATAAAAGGTATGAATGATAGTGTGTTTGGTTGTGAAATCACCGTTGCAGTCAAGATATGGAACATTTTCATCACTCCTCAAAGATTGTTTCTTTTTAAAAGAAAGTAATTTAATTTTAAAGTTGTGGAGTACAAGTCAGGATTTCGTACATAAGTGGTTTAGGTACACGTGAAGTTTTGGGCTTTTTATTGGACCTCACTTTGCCTGGATTAAAATTAGGGGCCCTTATTGATGTTATGTGTCTCCCCCCTCTCCTGGCAGTGTCCCGCTAGTGCCAATCTCTTTCTGTAGTATTTTGATAGGTGTTCAGGGTCCACTGATGGTGAGAGCATGTGGTACTCAGTTCTTTGTTTCTGTGATAGATCACTGAGTATGATAGAATCCAAATCCATCCAGGTTGCTGCAAAGTCCATAATTTTGGCCTTCTTTATGGTTGCATAATATTCCATATGTATATATACCACATTTTAAAAATCCAGTTCAGTTTCGATGGGCAGCATGCTTGGGTTCATGTTTCTGCTATTGTGAATAGGGCTGCAAAAAACATGCGTGTGCAGATATCTTGTTTGTAGAATGATTTAAGTTCTTCCAGGTACATCCCCAGAAGAGGGATTGTTGGGTCACATGGACGATCAATTTCTAGTTCTTTTAGAAATTGCCACACTGTTTTCCATAGAGGTTAAATTGGTGTGCACTCCCACCAACATTATAGAAGCATTCTCTTTTCTCCGTATCCTCGCCAGCGTCTGTTTTTTTTTTTTTTAAATTAATAATGGCCATTCTTACTGGAGTTAGGTGGTATCTCAATGTGGTTTTGGTTTGCATTTTCTCTGATGATTAGTGAGGCTGAGCATTTTTTCATGTTTCTGTTGGCTGCTTATATATATTCTTTTGAGAAGTGTCTATTCATATCTTTTGCCCATTTTTTAATGGGACTGTTTTTTTTTTTTTTGAGTTGGAGTCTCACTCTGTCGCCCAAACTGGAATGCAGTGGCCGCTCCCGGCCACCGCAGCCTCGACCTACTGGGCTCCGGCGATCCTTCCACCTCAGCCTTCCGAGTAGCCGGAATTACAGGCGCGCACTACCACGCCCGGCTGATTTTTTGATTTATTGTAGAGATGAGGTCTCACCGCCCAGGTGGGTCTCGAACCCGCAGGCTCAGGCAATCCACTCACCTCAGCCTCCCAAAGGCGCGGGATTACAGGCTGAGCCACTGAGCCCAGCTTGTTTTTATCCTTTTGGCATGTTTGAGTTCCTTGTAGATCCTGGATGGCAGGTCTTTGTCAGATATACAGTTGGCAATTCCCCCCCCATTCTGTGGGCTATCTCCCCACTCTCTTAATGGTTTCTTTTGCTTTGCAGAAGCTTTTCAGTTTGATGAGGTCCCAAGATTCTGTTTCCAGTCCAGCTCTTCATTTATTCCCAGGAAACCCCTGCTCTATTGTGTTTTGGGGAAAAAGAGATCACTTTTTAAAAAAAAATAGAGAGACAAAGTCTCACTCTGTTGCCCAGGCTGGAGTGCAGTGGCACAATCATATCGTACTGTAGCCTCAAACTCCTGGGCTCAAGTGATCCTCCCATCTTAGCCTCCTGAGTAGCTAGGACTACAGTATATGTGTTCTTTTTTGTTTAGATTCTTTCACTCATCATAATGATTCAGTATGCATCGAAGCTGTTGTATGCATCCCTTTTTGGTGCAGAGTAGTATTCCATTGTATGGATATACTGAAGTTTATTCATTCATTCACCTGACAAAATACATTTGAGTTGTTTCCAGTTTAGCACTATTATCAGTAACGCTGCTGTGGACATTGCTGTATAAGTCATTGTGTGTACATTCGTTGTAATTCCTCTTGGATAAATTCCTAGTTGTGGAATAGCTGGGTTGTAGGATAGTTGTAGATTTAACCATTTTTTTCCTTTAAGTTTATATTCAGAGGGTACACACGCTTGTTTGTTGCTTGGACATATTGTGTATTGGTGGGGATTGGGTGGGGATTGGGTGTGATTGGTGGGGGCTGGGTGGCTCATTCCCTATATAGTGAACATTGTACCATCTAGGGAGTTTCTGGCCCCAAACTCTGTTCTCTCCCCTCTTACTGGTGTCCCCATTGTCTATTATTTCTATCCTTGTGACTGTTTAGCTTCCACATATGAGTGGAGAACATACAGTGTTTGGTTTTCTGCTTCTGAGTCAGTTCACTTAGGATGATGATCTCCAATTCCATCCATGTTGCTACAGAGGACATGATGTCATTCTTTCTTATGGCTGCATAGTATTCCATGATATATATATTACCAAAATTTCTTTATCCAGTCAATTGTTGGTGGGCATTTACAAGGGAGAGATCCTCCCCAAACTAGAACTATCTTTTGGAGGGTGGGCTCTTTGTAGTGCACTTGGAATTTGTTCCTCCGGATCAAATGGTCAACCAAAGTTTGTATCTGGAAGTTCTGAGATGGTTGTGTCACAGTTTGTGGAAGAATATCCTGAGTTGTGGCAAACTTGTGACTGGTGCCTCCACCATGATAATGCACCTACCCACACCACGCTGAGTGTTCAGCAGTTTTTGACTCCCATGCCCCTCCCTCCCTATTCACCAAATCTTGCCCCGAGTTAAGTTGTTTTTTGCTTCCCTGATGAAAAATGTCCTCAAAGGAAAACACTTGCCAATGTGGAAGAGTTGAACGACCACCACCACAACAAAAATGGCAGAAACACTAAAATGCATCAGAATTGATGAGCTCAAAATTTATAAATAAATTCTGGGTTTTTTTTTTATCCCTCCTTGTAGATTGGTTCCATTATTTTGCTATTGCAAATAGTGCTGCAATGAACATACGAGTGCAGGGATCGCTCATATTTTAATTTCTTTTCCTTTGGGTAGATCCCTAGTAGTCGGATTGCTGGGTTTAACGTTTTAAGAGACTACCCACCAGCAGTTTGAGTATACTACTATATCCACATTCTACCCAGACTTAGTATTGCCAGTCTTTTAAATTTAGCCGTTCTAAGGAGTGCACAGTGATATTTTATTGTGGTTTTGATTTGCATTTCCTTGGTGACTAGTGATATTTAGCATCTTTTTTTTTTAAAGCACCTTTTCATATGCTTATTGGTCATCTATACATCTCATCTTTTGAGATGCCTGCTCATATCTTTTGCCTATTATTTAATTGAGGCTTTCGTTTTTTGTTGAGTTGTAAGGGTTTTTAAAAAATATATTCTCGATTTAAGTACCTTGTCAGATATATGTATTGTGAACATTTTGTATCATTCTACGACTTGTTTTTTTAATTTTCTTAATGCTATATGTTGAAGAGATTTTTATATTTAGTTTTTATTTTCTGTAAAGTTCAGTGAATCAAATTTTTCTTTTAAGATTTATGTTTTTTGTGTACTGAGAAATCTTTACCTACTATAGGGTCACAGAAGTTTTCTCCTTTGGTTTTCTGTAAGAATTTTATAGTTTTTGCTTTTGTATTCAGATAATCCATTTCAAATAACTTTTTGTATTTTGTGTGAAGATTTTGATATTTTTTTTCTACACACCCAGTTCTTTCTTTTTAATGTCTCTTTAATTTCTGATATTATTTGTGCATTTTCTCTCTCTCTCTCTCTCTTCTTTGATAAGTCAAGCCACGGAATTATCAATTTTGTTGATTTTTTAAAAATTAAAATAGCTTTTGGTCAGTTTTTTCTATTGTCTGTCTATTGAGTTTTGCTCTGATATTCATTACTTCTTTCTTCTAATTATTTTGAGATTACTTTGCTCTTCTTTTTTTAGTTTCTGGAGGTAGAACTTTAGGACATTGATTTTAGACCTTTCTTCTTTTTTAATATAAGTCTTTAAAGCTATGAATGTCCTTCTGAGATATTAGAATATTAGAATTTAGCTGCATGCCATGAGCTTTGATGCATTGTATTTTCATTATCATTCATTTCAAAATATTTTCTAATTTCCCTTGAGATGTTTCTTTGACTTGTGGATTATTTAGAAGCATATTACTTATTTTCCAGAAAGTTGAGATTTTTCCATGATATTTCATTGTTTTTTAATTTGTAATTTAATACTGTTACGGTCAGAAAACATACTTTGTATAGTTTTAGTTCTCTTAAATATATTGAAACTTGTTTCATGGACCAGCATATAATGCTCTCAATTAAATATTGCAAAATATATATATTTTGCTGTTGTGTGTGTTCTATAAATACCTATAAATATCTGTACATTTAAGTGGTTGATAATACTGTTTAGATAACTTATGTTTTTCTTGATTTTGTATAATTGTCTTATCAGTTGCTGAAAGAAAGGTGTTATATAACCTCTTACTATGGTTCTGGGCTGTCTCTTTAATTGTCAGTGTTTGCTTTATGTATTTTGAAGCTCTGTTATTAGGTATATACACATTTTTAATTGTTACGTCTTGACCTTTTCATTGTGAAATGTTGGTCACTATCTTTGTTATACTCTTTGTCTTGAAGTCTGTTTTTATCTGATATTAATATAACCATTCCTACTCTTGTTATAGTTACTGTTTACTTGGTGTATCTTGTCCCATCCACTTATTTTCAAATGATTCATATTTCTGTATTTAAAGAACTCTTCTTATAAACAACATATATTGGGACTTGCTTTTTTATACATTCTGATAGTCTCTGCCTTTTAATCGGTACCTATATTATTAATATTTAATTATATTGATATGGTTGAATTTATTTCTACCATTTTATTGTTTATTTTATGTTTGTTTCTTCTGGCTTGTTTTGCTTGCTTGTTTTGTTTTGTTCCTTTTTTCTTGCCTTCTTTTGGATTATTTCAATGTTTTTTTCAGAATTTATCTGTTGATATTTTTGCTAACTCTCTTTTCTCTAATATTTTAGTGGTTACTCTAGGCATTACAATATACATCAGTAACTGTTCACAACCACTTAGGTTGTGAACACTTAGGGATAATATTTTACCCTTTCTTGTAAAATGTAGAAATCTTGCAATGATATGGGTTCATTTGCCCTTTCTCCCACTGTTGTAATTGTTATATGTATTGTGACTACACATTATAAACCCTAATACATTGCTATTATTTTTGCTTTAACAATCATATGTACTTTAAAGAAATTTAGACAAACTAGACTCTTTTGTGCTTCTTCATACACATTCTATTTCTCATATCCTTCATTTATTCCTGAAGGTCTGAATTTCTCTTTGGTGTCATTTCTCTTTAGCCTGAAGAATTTTTATCAAGCTTTTTGTGTAATGTAGGACAGTTGGTAAAAAATTTTCTTAGGTTTTCTTATCTGAAAGTAATGTTTTTATTTCACCTTCATTTTTGAAAGATAGAGCTCTAAGTTGACAGTTTTTTTCTCTCAGTATTTACTATTTCTGGTTCCCATAGTTTCTGATGAAAAATCTGTGTGGCTGGGCTTGGTGGCTCAGCTTGTAATCCCAGCATTTTGGGAGGCCGAGACGAGTGGATTGCCTGAGCCCATGGATTTGAGACCAGCCTGGGCAACTTGGCAAGACCTTGTCTCTACAATAAAAAATAAAAAATAGCCAGGCATGGTAGTGTGTCTGTAGTTCCGGCTACTCAGAAGGCTGAGGCAAAAGGATCGCTGGAGCCCAGAAGGTCAACGCTAGGGTGACTGTGAGCGAGCATGCCACTGCACTCCAGCCTGGGCGAAGGAGTGAGACTCCAACTCAAAAAATAAATAAATAAATAAAAGAAAAATCTGTGGTAATTCAGATGACTGTTCCCCTGTAACAGGTTACTTTCAAGATTTTTCTTTGGTTGTGGTTTTCAGAAGTTTGACTCTAATGTATTTCTTTTTGAACTTATTTTGTTTGGGGTTTGCTGAGCTTCTTGAATTTGTAGCTTTATATGTCTTTCACCAAATTTGGACGTTTTCAGTCATTATTTTTAAAAATATTTTTTTTCTGCTTTAGTTTTCCTCTCCTCTCTTTATGTGACTCCAGTATCCTTATGTTAGGCTTTTTAAAATTATCCCACAATTCCATGAAGCTCCATTTATTGTATTCAGTCTTTATCTATTTTTGACTGGATAATTTCTATTAATATATCTTCAAGTTTACTGACTTCTTCCTTTATTTCCAGTCTTTTCTTAAATCCATCTAGTGAATTAAATTTTTTTTCAGGTATTATACTTTTGTGTTCTAAAATTTTAGTTGAGCTCTTTTCTATATTTTCTATTGGCTTTTTACTTCTTAATTGTAAGCATGTTTTTCTTTGCCTCATTGATCATAGTTGTGATAGCTGCATTAAAGTCGTTGTCTGAAAATTTCAGCATCTGAGTTGTGTCAGAATTGGTGTCTATTTTCTTTTCCCTTAGAAATGGGTCATATTTTCCTGACTCTTTATATGCCACATAGTTTTGGATTATAAGCTGGACATTGTGAATGCTTTGTTGTGGAGATTTTTGGATTCTGTTTCATCATTCTGAAGGGTATTGAGGTTTTGTTTCTAAAGGACAATGGATTTGATCAGACCCAACTACACCCTGCTTGGCTGTGATAGGTGATGGCTTTGATCTCAGTTCAGCTTTTAAAGCATTAACTGCAAGCTTCTGTTAGTTTGTGCCATGCGTGCATGGTTCAGGGGTCTAGCAGAGACTTGAACTGAGTCTATACACAGAAGTTGGGGTTTCCCCTTTACTCTGAATCCCTTTTGCTTTCTACTTCCTCTTAGTACCCCAGAGCTTCTTAACCTGGTTTCTTCTGTCAGAAAGGTGGTCTTTCTATTGACTCGTCACTGTATCTGTGCTGCTACCACCATGACTGTGCAGCTCTCAGAACAAAGTTGCAAACAAAAATGAAAAAATTAAACAAAACACAGAGAATACAGAGAGATACTTGCCACTTGTTCTAGGTTTCATTTTGTCTCCAAAACTTGCCTGTCTCCATTCAGTTCTCTAGAGACTGCATTAGTTGTTTTGTATTATTTATCCAAAGTGTGTAGCTATTATTTTCAGCAGGATCAGTGTGTTGAGCACATGCTCCTCTATACTGGAAGTGCAGCTCTCACTGCTTTAGCTGGATACTTGCAGTGGCTTTCCTACTGTCTCCCATCTTATTTCCCTGTAGTACAACTTTCACTTTTGGACCAAGTAATTAACGTAAGTTCTAGTGCTGACCTTACTCTTAGAAGACTGGGCTTTAACTCCTTATAATGGCATATGTAGCCTTTCATAACTGACTCCTGCCCACCTGTATAATACAATAAAGATACCTTTTCTCAACCCAGTATGTTGTCATAATTTTGGAATACTTGTCCCCTGTACTTTTTCTTGCTCTCTTCCCCTTACCTAACTCCAGAAACTCCATTCCCTTTTCCCATTTTGAGTTAGATGTCCCCTCTGAGTCCCTTCTTTTTTCTTTCTTTCTTTCTTTTAAAGATGTGGGGTACAATTCAGGGTTAGGTATACAAATGTTCATTATGTAAGTACCCTTGAGTTCCTTCTTAATATTCTGCTGGTCCCCTGTAAGGGTACTTATCACATTGTTCTGTTATTTGCTGCTCAGTTGTCTGTATCCCCACAAAATTGAGTTAGTTCCTCAAGGATTGCGAATCATGCCATATATTTTAACTGCGAACTCCCTCCCTTCACCTAATTTCGTACACTGCCTGTAGATAGTAGATACACATTTAGTGGTAGATACACTACAGATACCCAATAATGTTTCTCCTGGTTGCATTAAATTTTCATGAGTATACATTTTTCATTTCTGTGCTTCTGTGAGTGTCTGATGTGCACACACAGAGTTCCCAAAAATAGAACAAAGGATTTTGGGTCACTTGGCTACTGTTCACTTGTGCCACCTGGGACATATTTTCTAACCTTGTCATTTGTGCCCCTTCACTACAGATACTAGACCCAGCAATCTGTGCACTTCTAATGACTAAAGTCTTTAGGTGGGATTGCTGGAGTTCCCAGCAAGGGCAAGGGCAGGCCTGTTCTGGCTTTCTCTTTTCTTGTGAATGGTAGAGTTCAGATATTGCCTGGGAAGGGGTGTGTGTGTGTGTGTGTGTGTGTGTGTGTGTGTGTGTGTTTAAATGTTGATGACCCTTGGCAGTAAGCCAGCACCATTCTTCTATACCTAGGATCAGGTGATAGATATAGAACCCATAGATCTGTCATGGATTATCAGCTGCTAGGGAATCTGGAACACATTCTTTTCTTTTACGCCATCTCCTAGTTATCAGAGGAGATCCACAGAACATGGATCTGCACAACAACTACTGCTTTGCTCCTGGTATCACCCCTTCAGAGCAGGAGCTACTGAGCTCTTTCTTTCAAAATAAATGAGCTTCTGTTTCCATAGAACCGTTAGACATTCATGTGTTATCTAGTGTCTTAGAATAGTGCCTCAGCTTCAGCTCCGACTTAAAAAGAAGACAGATGCTTTAGTTTTTTTCTATTTATGAAAATAACATGCTTTTGGAAAAACATTTATTTTAGATAATCTCACTCTGTCACCCAGACTGGAGTGCAGTGGCATGATCATGGCTCACTGCAGCCTTGACCTCCTGGGCTCAGGCGATCCTCCTGCCTCAGCCTCCTGAGTAGCAGGGACTACAGATGTGTGCCACCAAGCTTGGCCAATTTATTGATTTTTGTTTGTTTGTTTGTTTGTGTTCATAGAGATAGGGTTTTGCCTAGGCTGGTCTTGAACTCCTGGACTCAGGCAATCCTCCCGTCTCAGCCCCCAAAGTGCTGGGGTTACGGGCATGAGCCACTGTGCCTGACTGCATTTATATATTTATTTATTCAGTAGATATTTACCTTGTATCTCCTACATGCTGCAATTCAAGAATACAGCCAGGTGGATAAATATGATCATTGCCTCATGAAAATGTAGTTTAGTATTACAGAAAAAATACATAGAAGTACTTTTTTAAAAGCATCCAAAAATCTCAATATACAGAGATAGCCACTGTTAAACCTCTTGCTGAATTTTTTGTCTTTGGCCTTTAGATTTCAGGCACCAGCACTTCATCTGTTTTCATTTCAATATCCTCAACTCTCTTGCTTCTTTGTCCTTCATTTCTCCCACAGGACAAATTTTCAGTTCCTGAGCATCTAATCTTCAACCTATGTAATGTTTGGCTCTCGCCTGAAAAAGACCATTTAGAATGCTAATTTTAGTCCCAAGGAGCTTGTTCTACTTTATATGTGTGAGATTCTGGATTTTCCACACCTATGAAATACTAATTATTAAGTTATAGAGGTATTTCCCACTAAATTAAATTAATAGACTTACTCATTTTATAGTTTAATGAGGGGGTGTTAAAAGTTGAACTGTACCTTACTTTTAATGGCCAAAAAAAGTGATAAATATCCAAATGCCATCAATAAGAGACTAGTTAAATAAATAATGTATTCATATAGTGGAATTCTGTGAACCAATTAAAATAGTTTGTTGACATAAAAGGAAAATTAATAAACATGGAAAGATATCTACAGCAAATTGCCGACTGAAAGAAAAGATGATTATAGCATATAGTAGTTTATTTTGTTTGTTTTGATTTTTATAAAATTGGATGCACATGTAGGTACATGCACAGAAAGCTATACGAATTCAATCAATATAGTTCTTCCATACCTACTGTGTAAGAAATCCTCAATAAATACATTTTGATAGTTGTTCATGTCACGGGAGAGAGGGACAATCAGATAATTTGTGTAAATTGTATCGTACATATTTGTGGGAGAACATATTTGACTTACTAAAAGTACTTTTCCTCTCATCTCTAGAATAATGAACTGCAAAGCAGGTTGGACTACTTAATAGAAACCCAGGCCAAGACTGAAGTGGAAACCAGAGAGATTGGAGTGGGCTGTGATCTTCTACCCAGGTATTTAGGAATTTCCTGTTTTTCTTACTCAGATTCCACTTTGACTTGAGAAAAATACTTTACTGGGCTGTTCTTAGCAGAATCGCATTCTTCCTATGAAAAATGTTTCTGTGAAGCTAAGTGGTGGCTGCAGAGGGTCAGACTGGTTGGTTACAGTGGGAGCAGGGGCATCGTGCAGGGTGGAGGGGATGGTGAAGAAGAGACCAGGGAAGCCACTTCAGAGAGAGACTGGCCCTGTCAGTGAGTGCATGCATTTGTTCTTTCCTTCCTTCCTTCCTTCATTCATTCAGCACACAGCTGTTGAGTGCCTTCCCTGTGCCAGATAGTTATATGACACATGGAAGAATGAGATTTGGTTCCTAACCTAGAGTACAGTCTGAAGGGAGAGACAAATATGTATTCAGATATTTATAATAGTGTGAGAGGGGAGTGCAAACTGCTTTAGTGATGGAAGAAGGAGAGTCTAAACCTTGAACAAAATTCATCTCTTCCTCAGTACTGTGATAGGGTTTTGTCAAACACTAGATCTGGCCAGTGAATAACTGATTTGCGTAAGTCATCAGCAGATATGTGATAACTATAACTTGGTTTGCTCAGTTGCATTCCTGAGTTCGAGGACTGACCCATTCATTGTTAAGCTGCTTCCTTGCCTGTATCTCTCCCTAGTGAAATTAGGACCAATGACCCGGGATCCTGCCTGCGGTGACTCACTCACCATTTCTAGGTCCTTACAACTGTGCCTGGCCTAAAGAGGACATACAGTAGGTTTACAACAAGGATGCCAATGACATGTGATTTAGGATTTAGGTAATCTAAGTCACAAACGCTTAGTGTTCTGTGTGCAGGAGGGTGGATTCTTATGCGAGCAGGGTCATTTTTGTGTGCTATGATAGACATAGTAGTTCAGAAAAATGCCGAATCCTGGAATCTTGAATGGTAACATCTGGTGGGAAATAGCGATGAGCCAATCACTATGTTGGGATATGAGACACCTGGTTCTAGTCCCATCCGCCAGTGGCAGGATGGCTTCAGAGAAATCTTTCTTCATTGAGGCTTCAGTTTCCTGATCTGCAAAGTCAGTGGTTTGACCAGATGACTTGTTAGGTCTCTACCAGCTCTAACATTGTATAATAAGGCCTCATTTCCCTACCTTATTGATTTTTATTCACTACTGATATTGTCTTTTTTTTTTTGAGTTGGAGTCTCACTCTGTTGCCCAGACTGGAGTTCAGTGGCTGGGCTTAGACCTGCTGGGCTCCGGCGATCCTTCTGCCTCAGCCTTCCAAGTAGCCAGGCGTGTGCTACCATACCCGGCTAATTTTTGATTTATTGTAGAGATGAGGTCTCGCCAAGTTGCCCAGGCGAGTCTCGAACCCGCGGGCTCAGGCAATCCACTCACCTCAGCCTCCCAAAGCGCGGGATTATAGGCTGAGCCACTGAGCCTGGACGTCTTTTTTTTTTTTTTTTTTAATTAGAATGTACTACTTGCCATTCTCAAGTTTACCAAAAGCAGCATTAAGTTTTTTCTTTGACAGTGTCCTCATTTACATTGTTTGCTTTCTGGTAAAAAAAAATAAGACATTTTTAGCATTCTGATATAATTAACTGAAAATGTTGACCCAAAAAAAGAAAATATATAAATAGACTCCGGATCTCATCAATGTGTGGTACAAAGTATGTGATGAAAACATACCCAAAGAGAATGATCGATCATGTTCAGGGATCCCTTTTGAAATATGAATAATTTGGCCATTTCCCCCCTTTTTTATTTTTCAAAAGCTGAGTGGCTTAGTCCACTCTAATTGCCCACATAATAAATCTTGCTTGGCTAAGACGGGTACGAAAGTATGTCTGAAACTAATAAGTTGTTTGTTTTCTAATTCCCACATTTTGGCTTAAAACAAGCTTTTCAATTTGTATGCCCAAGTATCGCCCGAAGCAAACTTTTATGGCTAAGTTATGAAACCACAAAGCGGTTTTCATAATGGAAGTGCTGACAGACCCTTAACTTATGGCCATGGTGAACTTGGAAGCCACTTCAGTATCTAAAAGCAGCTTTTCCATAAATGTAACATTTGGTTTCCCCCAGGATCCATCTTAGCAGTTTAACTACCTAGGTCAATCGGCAGAGGAAATGAAAACTACATATCCGCATTTCCGAAAGGCAGAATAATATTTCATTCGTCTCCTCACAAATATTTATTAAGTGCCTACTATGTGACAGGCGCCAGGCAGGTCTGGGTGGTGAGGAGATGGGGTCTTTAGAGATAACTTGGGGTAGGAATCTCCACCTGTGCTTCTCAGAATAGCCTGACTCTGAGCTGGGGCTCCTGGAGAGGCCTCGGGATGCCCTGGGGGATGAGGAGAGTTGCTGAGGAGCTTTGTGAGACCCCCCCCTTCCTCCTCCAAAACATCCTGAGAAAGTCAGCTTTTAGTCTGTTTTGTATGTTGGGCTTCAAGTAAGATTTTGTTTGAATAAAGATCTCTGTGGTCAAAAACAAATTGGAACCTCTAATCTAGTTAATCCCCATGTTTTATAGTTCACAAAATAGAGGCCCAGAGAGACAAAGTGATTTTCCAGAGGCCACACAGCCAGGACTGGAACCAGGCCTCCTTGAGCCTTGGTGCAGTATATTTGTAGCTTGAGAATACATAATAAACAGAGGAGTTGCTAAATGGTGTTGTGTATGTTCTAACAAAATTCCTGGTTCATACTTGGATTTCAAATTTGCATCTAATCGATAAAAGATCCCATAGTACTTTCCAGAATATTTTTTAAATAGCTTCCTCCAGAATATTTTAGGTCAACGAAAGTATTGAATTAAGCCTTAATTATGCAGAATTGTTTTGTTATTACTCCCTGTTCTTCCACAAAGACCTCATCTGTGTGGTCCAGCCAAGGAGTCTCAGGCTGCCTGGGTTCCCTGCCCAGCCAATTGCTAGCTGAGCACAGTCTTGGGCAAGTGACTTCATCTCCCTAAAGCCTCAACTGTCTCATCTTTAAAGTGGGAGTGCAAATGATATCAAATCTCATCAGGTTGCTATGAGGATTAAGTGAAAACATTTATATAAGGTATTTAGCATGATAACTTGACCCAATTTAGGCACTTAATAAATAGTAGCTAAATTAATTTGGCTATCAACTAAACCCAAACTCTGATTTTACATGTAAAGCACAGTATCAAATATACATGAATTTGCATATGCTAAGACATTTAAATTAACTTAGTTTTTTTTTTTTGGTGGTAATTATTGATTTTGCAAAATGGATTGGTAGCCTGCTTAAGTGTATAGTGTTTCAGTATGTGTCAGGCTCTTCAGTTAAACAGTCAGCAGTTTGAAACCCTCTAGACACTGCATAAGATACTGGAAGACCCAGTGACTGATAAGGTTTCTATCAGATCTGAGACCCACGCACCGGGCACTTGCTTCTTTGTAGAGTAGTTTGGCATCTTCTACCTGCTCATCCTTATAACTGCAAGTGTTATATGCTGTACTGCTGCTGATAGCATTTTACTCACACGTAGAACTGTTCTCTCTCTGTTTTTATCTGGCTAAAAGAAATTGCATTTAGTTGATGCTCAATGAACATTTGTTGGGAGAACGAAGGAAAGGTATATGAGTGGGGAACTGAGGCAGCTGTTCTGTATTATCACGTGTTTATTTATTTAATAAAGGCCTTGGATGAATTGATTCCTGCTTGTATTTCACTTAATGTTTACTTCTCTCTCTTCTCACTGGAATGTAAGCTCCACAAAGGCAAGGATTTTTTTTTTTTTTAAATCCATTTCACTAATTGCAGTTTCCCCAGGACTTCTTTAGTACAGTGCCTGGCCCATGGTAGGGACTCAGTCAATGCTTGTTGAATGGAGTCATCTCCCCATAGCATTTTACAATCTTTCCTAAGCAGAAAGTGAGGATTCTTAAGCCTGCTTCTCACCCTTGTAGGACTTTTCTCTCCTGGTTCATTCCTGACCTCCCCGGCAAGGCCTTCTCCATCTTCTTGGATGGCCCCTCTTCTTCCTCCAAGAGCCTCATCGTGAAGTTCCCATGGTTCATGGTTCTATCTTGGCTCCAGGAGTTCTGCCAAGATTGCATCCAGTCTCACAGCTTCACCTGTCCTTTTTGTGGCTGAGTCACAAGGAAATGCAAGCCCTTCTCTTGAATTTATGTCCTCATTCCCACAGCCTGCTGGGCACTCCCAGCCGGTGTCTGCTTGATGTTCACACTCACCATTGCATAGTTGAGTGCATCTTTTTCTTCAGTCAATCCTCTTAGGAATGGTTAAGAATACTGACTTGGAAGTTAGACCTGGGTTTGGGTCCTGTGTCTGCCTCCTGCTACATCTGTAGCTTTGGCAAATTCATGACCTCTCTGAGTCTCAGTTTCCTCACCTTGAAAAAAGGAGATGGTGGTGGTAATCTCCTCAGAAGCTTGCTAAGAAGGATTACTGAGATAACAGACAGAGTGCCCAGCGTCAGTACCACAATTTCATATTTCTGTTGATTCCCAGAGGCCTAAGTTCAATGTACTGTAGTTGCTTCTGTGCCATGAAATTATTTTGCTCCCAGACTCCCTCACTCGTGACTTGCCTCATATCTCCCCATTCCTCTTGCCGCCAGCCTGCCTGAGGCTGGTCTTGCCGTATGTCAAGTCTATTCAGTATTGTCTCTCTGCCTCTGGTTCCTCCTCAAATTCTTCTCCTCCTTAATTTAATCTTCAGATTTTCTAATGAGCAAGGACCTCACCATAGAGTAAGAAGCGAGGGAAAAGGTGAGGGGACCTCATTGTGAGGGCCTTTTGCATACCTTCTTTAAAAAAAAAAGACTCAGGATGCTTTGAAATGTTTGAAATATGTTAATTAAAGCTATTGAGAACAAGTTCAGGTCATCTAGCCTTCATTTACAAAGAAAAGTGAAAAATAAAAATCCAAAAGAAAAGAGACTTTTCTTTCTCCTGCCCATTAGTGAAACTTAGTTTCCAGCAAAGTCATAAATTATGGCTTAATAGGTACAAGTTGATGAAAAATATTCCCCATGGTCATAAGTGTCCAGCGCGTAGTATGTGCTTTAAAAATGCTTGCATTTGTATATTTCTGTTACAAAGACCAGAACACAAATTAGTTTTTGTCAAAGCTTCATTTGCTGATTCTGTTGTTGCTTCCCTCAGGGGAACTGCCCTTTTATGGATTAATGAAAGGTTAGCAATAGCTTAAATGTGTGAAAGAATATGGTTAAGTTCCAGTTTTGTGGTTGAGATTATTTGTGTTCTGAAAATCCTGTTGTTTCCTAGTGATCAACTAAATAAAATACCCTACTTTTTTTTTGAAAGTTTGGGACATGAGAGCCTGTTTTTGAAACCCAGAAGGTTCACCTTTATAAATATTTTTGTATTTTATGGGCTTTTAGGATATTGTCACCAGAGACCATTTCTGTTATGTGGAATTTTCACAGGAGTTGGCACAAATCACCATCTGGCGTCTGCCTCTGGCACTCACTAAACTTCCTGGTCAGATCGCTGGGGAATCCTGAATTGCCAGGTCTCATGGATTGCTCCCTGTGGCAGGTGACACTGTGGCCACTCACTCATTGAAATTCCCTCAATCTATGGTTTTCTTCTTCATCCATATATGGAGTAATAGCTCCGTGCCAAGCCTGTGTGAGCTGCTGGGGTCATACGGATGATGAAGATGTGGTTTTCTCACCCTTGAATAAATTATACCGAGCAGTGGAGACAATAGGTACAATAAGATGCTTCCAATGTGTCAGAAGCCTGTATAAAAATGATTTTCAAGGCATATATAAGATAGGGGGAGGGGAGCATGGAGAAGACATATTGACTTTCTTGGGGGAGATAGGGAAAGTTTAAAATACTCTACCAACCTACCCACACACTATTTTAATGCACCCTGTACCACTTAGTGAATTACCGGACATGAGAGGTTATGGGAAAGGGAGTTGACTCTTATGTTTTATATATGCATTTTGTCATTGCATTAGTTAGGATAAGGAATGCAGCTGCTATATGAAACAACCCACAAACCTCAGTGGCTCAACACAATAACAATTAATTTCTCACATCACAGTCCAAGACAGGTTGGTATGGGCTTTGTTCCATATAGTCATTCAAGAACCCAGGATTCTTCCATCTAGTGACCCTGCCTGGGCTTTGGGAGTCTTCCTGGATCCTCCACTCTATCCTCTGAAAAAAAAAGAAGAGAGAGCATGTGGAGGATTGTGTAGAAGGTTTTTACGAGTTAAACCTGGAAGTAGTAGAAATCATTTCTGCCTATGTAGTCACATGACCCACCTAATTGCAAGGGAGGTGGGCAAATGTAGTTGAGCCACGTATCCAGGAAGAAAAACAAATGGTATATGTTTCTATCTTAGTCACCAAATCCTGATAGTTCAACCTTCCAAATATCTCGTACTACTTCCCTTTCGTACTACTTCCCTTTCAGTGTGCCATCATAATTCAAGTTCTCATTGTCTGTCTTTCACCTCCTAAGTAGCAAGAATTTCCTAATTGATCTTCTGCCTCCAGACTAATCTCCCTGTAGTCAACTCTCATCAGTACCAGAGGAATCTTTCTACAGTAAAAATATGAGTATTTCATGCCCCCCCCTTAAAACCTGTCATAGTTCCCTGTCCCCTTCTGAACTCCTTAGCCAGGCACACAGCACCCTTCTCCAGCTAGCCTTACTTCTGCCACTTTTATGAGCTCTTTGCTCCAGCTGTACCAAACATGTCACCGATCTACATCCGCAAATTGTGCTTTCACCCCTCTTTGCCTTTGTATGTACAATCTCTTCTTCCTGGAATTCCCATCCCCTTTTTGCCCACTTGTTAAATGCCAGGCATCCTTCAAGATTCACCTTCTCTGTACACATTTTCAGATGTCAAGTTCCTGATGTTGCTCTCTGTTTGCCCATAATATGTTCATTCTTACATTGCTCAGGATCCTGGCAGGAAGGGAATATTGATGAGAATTAAATGGAGAGAATCTATGAATGTTGGGAGCCTTAAGGGAAGTAAACAAGGGACAGTGGCAAGCTCTGGAGCTAGCAACAGTGGAAGCTCTTACCACTCTATGCTTCAAGGCGCAGTCAGAGAAAGCCAGAAGAAGAGAGCAAGGGAAGAGCTGGAGCTATGGCCTATGGTAAAGGGATGCAGCCAACTACCAAGCTGCAGCTGGCTGGGAGGGGACAAATGTTCTGACCTCTCTTTCCTCCCATTCCCTAATCCCCTGCTGCCATCTCCCATTTGGCTAAAAAGGACTGGAAGCTAGAGGCAAGGGAGCCCACTGATACTGATATTCAGCTCAGCTTCCCAGAGACAGAGCTTGGTGCAGAAGGGGGAAAGGAGATCCGAATGGGCAGCCAAAGACTTTCTAGCATAGCTCTTACATTTCTATTAGAGTACCTCACACAGTGTATGATATTTATGCTGTACAATTAATCCATGTAACCAAAAACCACTTATACCCTAAAAGCTTTTGAAATTGTTCTTTTTTTTGGAGTCTCATTTCACTGTCCAGGCTGGGATGCAGTGGCATGCTCACGGCCACTGCAGCCTCAACCTGCTGGGCTCAGGTGATCATTTCAGCCTTCCAAGTAGCTGGAGCTACAGGCTTGTGACCCCATGCCTGGCTAATTTTTTTATTTATTGTAGAGATGTCTTGCAAAGTTGCCCAGGCTGTTCTTGAACCCCTGGGCCTAGACAATCCTCTTGCCTCCACTTCGGCCTCCCAAAGTGCTGGGAGTACAGGTGTGAGCCACTGTTCCTGGCTTGAAAATGTTCTTTACAAAAAGAAAATTATGGCAGTCATAGGACACTTCAGGGAAGGGAAGGAGGGAGGGGGCATGTAACAACTCAAAGGGTACCTGATTCTAACCAGGAAAAGTGAGGAGGAACCAGGAGGCCCAAACTTCACCTGTATATATACATTACTTATGGACCTATTCCTGACTAGTACCCCATCTGTATAATAAAATAAAAATAAAATAAAACAAGTATGCTATACTTTCTAAGCGAAAAAAAGAAAATTACTTATTTACATATTTTTTCCCACTAAATTATGAGTTCCTTCAATGTGTCTTCTATTTTTCTGAATCTTTGATGACTAGCACAATCATTAAACACTGCTAAAAATAATGATCCTGTCATTGTCTGTTTGGGCTGCTATATGAGTAGCTTAAAAGCAAAAGAAATTTATTTCTCACAGTACTGGAGGCTGAAGAGTCTAAGACCAAGGTGCTAGCAGATTTGCTGTCTGGTGAGGGCCTGCTTTCTGGTTCATAGATGGCGCCTTCCCACTGTGTCCCCACATAGCAGAAGGGACAATGGATCTTTCTGGGACCTTTCTTATAAGGGCACTAATCTCATTCATGAGGACTACACCCTCATGACTACTCACCTCCCAAAGGCCTCACCTCCTAATGCCATCATCGCCTTGGGTGTGAGGATTTCAACATATGAATTCTGGGAAACACAAACAAACAGTCCATGACAAGGCCCTTTTGTAACATTTAAATGAAGTGATGAAATATTAAACTATACTATCACAGCCTTTTATTTTAAAGTGCTTAAATACCATTTCCTAGAGTCGTCTTGCCATGTGAAGAGTATGGTGAGCTTTGTTTCATATTCCTGACCTGCCTTTTCTCGTTTCTCAGTGAAACATCTAGAACTCGTGAAATTGTGATGCCTTCTAGGAACTACACCCCATATACAAGAGTCCTGGAGTTAACCATGAAGAAAACTCTGACCTAGGCACTTGGAGATATGCACTTTTTGCTGATGGACAGAGGCCTTGGAACCCTGTGGCTTGAAGTCTGGGAAGTGTGACTGTTATTTCCTCATGCATGCATCATGAGCCAGAATGGAAATTGCAGAGGTTCTGATCCCTTCTAAGACAGGAAGTGAAGTGAAGGCAGAGTGGGTAGATGACAGAGAGTGAGAGCTACAATGTTACATTTCAACCGCCCAATCAACATAACACTGCTGTATTGCATCGTCATTTGTATTCCATGTAGACACGGAAATCCTACCAGGAGAATTCCCTCACAATTTATTTTCTGTTGTACTAGACTTCAGTTGGGAGGGAAAAGGGCATTAATTTGAAATTTCATGTTCTCCCACGCCAGGATCATTTGATACAGCTTGAGAGTTTTGTTTACCCACAAAAGTATTAGAGGCAGCATTTCTCTGGTACAGAGAAGTCTGTCTGCAGGGAGCATGGGCACCTGGCAAAACTTGAACCTGGAGAAAAGGGTTCCTAGCCAAGAAGTGCTCTTTCCTTTTGGTCCTGAGGATCCGCGTAGGGTTGTGGGAGCCATGGTTGGAAATTCATGTGGTCCAGACAAGCTTCATTCTGATGCCCTTCTCCTTTGGTTTAATTTGTGCCTTATGCCTGTACTGGACCAGCTGAAATCACTGTATTCATTCAACTTGCGATTTGTTTTTTCTTTGTCACTTTAACTTAAAGAGGATTTTGTATGTCATGGAAACCGAATCATTTAATGTTTTCAGTATCAATTGTGTTTTTATTAAATGAATGAGTAATCATGCATGCTCTACTTTGATATTATAACCTATGTCACATATGTTTAATAAATACCATATATTTTGTTCTACGAATGTTGTCTCTGTGTTTTATCTATGACTGTACAGAGCAGATCAAGCTCTGGAATGAGTGTCAAAGTCAGATCCTGTGATCTTTCAATAGGAGCATTTATAAGCCATAATATTGCATGCGTGTGTGTCTTCCTTTTTAATTCCCAAGTTTATTTAATTAATTCACCTTCTTACTTACTAATTTTATTTGTTTAATTAATCATGATACATGATCACAGAAGACAAAAATAGATTTCATTTTAAAGCGTTGCCCAAATTCCCCACTCCTTACGCTCAACATTTCCCTCTCCCAACCCCCGCCCCAAAAAAACCAAAGCAACTCAGATAAATCACTGTGAATCAGGATAGAGTTAAGAGGAAGATGTGCATTTTGGAGCCAAATTTGGAGTTAAGTTTTGTCTGTGGGATGTTGAGCAAGTCATCAAAGCTTTCTGAATATTAGTTTCATCTTCTAAAAACCTGGGAGAGTCACACCTACTTGATAGGCTGATGTGAGCACCACATGATTTAGTTCCCACGGAAGAACTGGCACAGTGCTGGGCACACAGGCAGTGGCTGCTATCATTCTGGAGGTTTATTTTGGAACACTGCTGGCTTCTGGTTGGCTCTTACCAATTGGAGGTGTTCTAGCAGCACAAAACCATGCCTTGTAACAGTGATCAAGGAGGAACAGTTAGAGGAAAGGCTGTCTTCAGGTTCAAAAGACAGAGAAGCTAGACTCAGAGATGGGCAGAGGATCCTGGGAGCTTGTGTCCCTGGAGAAGCTGGTCTGGAAGCAATGACTTAAAGAATGTCAGTTTTAATGAGACCAAGGCAGAAATGAAACTGCTATGCAAACACGTCCACATCCCCCACCCTCCGCTTTCTCTCTGTTAAAACAAGCAAGAAAAAGAAAGAACTTAGAAATTTTAAATTTAAAGAACGCCAAGGATCATTCTATAGCTGGCCTTTGTATTTTTAAATGTCTTTAACAGATGGAAAATTCTAAACATGATTTGAACTATTCAGGAAGACTGTTATAGAGAGTTTCTAATTTATATAGACTGAACTTGAAAGAAACTGAGAGAGAATCCTTCTATATCCCTTGTCAAAATTAACTCTAGTGACCCCCCAACCCTCTATTTGAAAGAGTGACATTCATCTGCCTCTTCATGAGCAGGTATATTAGGTAAAATAAGGGGAATGAACTGTCACATTTCATGGCAAATTAATCTCACTGAAATAGAAAGCAGCAGTATATATAAGGATTTTTTAAAAAAATAAAAATAACATCCTATAACATTGCTTCCAATTAGTATTTTCACTCCAGATCTTACAAACTTTAAACATACATGCGCGTGCACACACACACAAACACACACAATCATCAGTTGTTTTGTTTTTAAAACAAACATAACCCTATACTGAGAAGCAATCATGGTTTTTGTTTTGTTTTTTTTTAGAAAGCAGGATTTATTGAGAGGACAGAAAAAGCTCCCACAGTGGGAGGGGACCCAAAGAGGTTGTCCAATTATGTGATTTTTTTTTTAAGAACACCAGAGTCCACCTGCCTAAGCTCAGTCACTAGTTTGCATGTGGGAAACTAGTCACACAAACCTGTCTGGGCCCCTGTAAAATGGGAGCCATGACAGTTCTTTCCTAATGGGGTTGGTGTGAGTAATGAGAACACCTGTGCAGTTCTTAGAATAGCGTTGGTACATAATAGGCACTTAATAGATGCTGCCTATTATCATTACATACTTTTATAGCCACTTTTAGCTTACTGTGTTATGATCATATACATATGCACTATATATAATCTATATCATTGTTTCTTATAGTTAATTAGATTCCATTTTATTAATGTATCATGATTTACTCAATCTATCCCCTGATGTTGAAATTGTGGAGGTTGTTTTTAATCTTTTGAAGCAATCCTCTGATGAACCATCATGTGCACATATCGTTGTATACTTGACTAATTGTTTTCTCAGGATAAATTCCTGGAAGAGGACTTGTCAGGTCAAAAGTTATGCATACTTTATTCTTTTGGTGCATGTTGTCTAATATGACCTATGGAAATTTATGTCCTCCAACTCTGACCCCTTTCGCATCACAAAGAATAAGAAATGGAGTGTATAAAGTTGCTTTCTGTAGGCAGACCTGCCCCCCCCCAAACAGGCAGTGAAAATGGTTCCTTCAGGATATTGCCTTTGGATACCAGAGCTCAGGGACACGCAGGTGTGAGCTGTGGGCCTGGAGGTGCCCCGGCCCAGAGAGCACCTGGGCAGCTGATAGGAAACAGGATGGGGCTCAGAAGGAGGAAGTCACCCCCGGGATCCAGGAATCTGAGGGGGCCTGCTGCTTAGTTAGCCAGAACCAAGAGCCAGTCGTGGAGACAAAAAACTCAGGTCACGTGCCTGAGATGAGGTTTGACTCCGGGAGGGGCAGGCCTCATATTTCAGGGAAAGCCTAGGAGGAACAACAGTTGGGAGGTGTTTGGAGGGTGTACCAACCCAGGCTGGCCCCTGAGTTGGTTCACTCTTCTACTCTGAGTACCCACCTTCTCCCCAGTGAATGCCATCTGCCTGTCTCAGGGACTTTAGGGTGATCACCAGGGTAAGGAGAGGAGAGTGACAGGAAGGTCAGGATGCCTGGCTCAGGACACATTGGGCCTGGTGCTCTTTTGGACACTCAGACTCAGAGGCCCAGTTCAGTTTAACCAGCACATGCTGGGTGTCAGGAAGACAAAGATATTCACTTCACGACCCTCATTCTTTCTCAAAATTTTCCCAGTGAGTCTAGCTTCTCCTGATCTTTTCTGTCTCTGAATCTCAGAGCACTTATTTTCAGTCCCTTCTTTATTCCTACATCTCATGACTGATCAGCGTGTCCATTTTTTATTTCCCCAGTAATATAACTCCTCAGGACAGTTTCCCTGTAAAAGACACACTAGTTATGTAGGGGGACTCCATTCCAAACCTGGATTAGCATGACAAAATCTACAAATGAAAAGTAGTCCGGAAAGAGTCTTGGCTAGGAGAAAGTAGAGGAGACCAGGAGTTACTGGACTGGACACAGCCTACATACACTGGGTTTTCACACCAGTCCTGCCTGGAAGATGTGGTTAACCACCACATCATGGATAAGGAAGCTGAAACTCAAAGAGATATGAAAACTGCCCGAAACCACCCAGACCCATCTGACTTCAGAACACAGGCAGGAGGGCTGAGTCAGTCCCCAGTCTGCCATGAACTCATAATACCCCCTTGGTCAGGGCCCTGCAGCACTCGGAGGCTCTGCGCTGCGGTATGCAGCTTTACTGCAAAGTGAATGGAATTATATCCCTCCCACATAGGCTTGCTGTGCAGATCATGTGATAGGATATAGGTAAATTCCCCAGCACTGCATCAGAGACATATCAATCGTTGACACCTGCTATTAATACTAATGATTACTGGGAAGGTGGTGTTGTACCAAGAATATCTGCAAAATCAAGGATTCTCTCTTACTGGACACATATTAGAGACTTCATGAATACCAGTGAGTGGGATTGTGCAGCAGAAAATGGCGGTGGAGGAAATGTGGCTGGGTAAATAGGAGATGAAATCAACCATATATCCTTTTACTTATATGTGAATTTGAGTATAACCCATTTGACTTTGTCAGGGAAGGAAAGGCTGCCTAAGAGGGGTTTGGGAAATAGAAGGGGATGGAAGAGGAGGACAAAGGACAATTTATAAGAGGTCACAAGGAAACTTTCAGGAGTATGAACATGTCTGTTATACTGATTATGGTGATGATATTAGGGGTGTATACATATGTCAAAACTGATCAAATTGTACACTTTATATATGTGCAGTTTATTGTATTCTGATAACCCCTAAATAAAGTTGTCAAACACCACCAATATAAAAATAAATTCCTAAAGATCATCAGATACTTAAAGAAACCTCCAATAAGAAATACAAAGACTAAAACAAACAAATAAACAAACAAAAGTGTGGGAGCTTAAAGAAAATGAAGACCACAAAGGGACAAAAATGTTAAAAAGAAACTAGAGAAAACTGTAAATAGTATCCTCAGAGATAAGGATGGACATAAGAAGTCAGATAAGAAGACTGAAGATGAGTTTCTAAAAAGACCAAAGGGATACTGCCACTAAAGTCTGGGGTGATTTGTTAGTTAGGATTAGATAACTAATATGTATATGAAGTATATAGTTTTTTGTGTGAGTTTTTTGTTTTTTTAGTGTTTTTTGCATGTAGATATCCAATTGTTTTAGCACCAGTTGTTGAAAAGACTACCACTTTCCACTGATTTGCCCTTGCCCTATTGTTGAAAATCAATTGGCCATATATGTGTGAATATATTTCTGTACTCTATACTGTTATATTGATCTACTTGCCTATCTTGACACCAATACCACATTGTCTTGATTGCTGTGGCTTTATCATAGGCCATGAAGCCTATATTACTCTCCAGTTTTGTTTTTCTTTCTCAACATTGTTGTGGCTATTCTAGGTTCTTTGAATTTCTGTATGAATTTTGCAGTCTGTCAGTTTCTACAAAGGGGCTGTTGGAATTTTGCTTGGGATTGCATTGAATAGACAGAAGACTAAGGATAACATCAAGACCTCGCTGTGTCAGGTCAGCTTGTAGAAACACTGCAGCCTAAGCTGGGAGTGCTAGGTCAGCTCATGGATGTCAGGGGCTGCTTTTCTCAGTTAGAAAGGTACTGGCAGTAACTTCCACAACATATTTTGATAAAGGTTTAGTATAATCTTTGTGGAATTCTGAACAAAATATTATAAGAAACATCATTTGTGCCCAAGGGCTGTAAAACTGATGTAATTTGAATGCAGTAAAATATAAATAAATAGCAAACAGTTCTTGGGGGGTTTTCTCTTAATTTTTCAGGTTTTAACATAGAGCGTTTACAGGATTCACCTTCCTGAATTAGGGGCGGGAGGGGGGCTGAGAAATAATTAGTAGGCAATTTTTTGGCCCTGGGACTTTTCTTGTAAATGTTTTCTTTGGCAGCCATACTCTTGAGAACAGGAAGTTACTCTCTTGTTACAGATTTAAGAGTTTTCTGAGCCAAATAACAGAAAGTTGGATTAGTTCTGAAATGAAGAGGGGGGAAAAAACTCTAGGCTCTTGCTGGAGATTAATGACATCTTGCAAATATTTTAATTCTCCCCTTTCCTCTTAACTTGCCACCTCTTAAACAAAACACACTCAGTCTGAAAAAGCCCTAACTGATCACTTTGTAACTCAACCTTAAAATAAAATGTCTTTATGATACCCACACAAATTTATTTAAACATTTTTGAGGGGTTAAAGGGAAGGAAAATAGGGCTGTGTCAAGTTGACCTTTTTTTGGTGACAAAATCCCCAATATGAAATTTAGAGTATAAGATGTTGTGAAAATGCTAATGTTTCTATCATCATAAAGATTCATAATTTTCCTTGACCTTTTAAATATGACTTCTGTTATAGATAAACATGTTTACTCAAGCTTCAGAAACAATGCCTATATGTTGTTTGAGATGGTTGCCAACAATTCTTTAGGAATTATTCCAAATGGCAGGGTTATATTCTTTCATGAAAACAGTTATTAGTCTGACTATAACACAATGAACCTGGTTCCCCTCAAAATGATCGAATCTTTATAGATGGGCCTGCTAAGGTAGAAATTGAATCAAAACTCAATGTTTACACTTGGCTCTAAAAAATGAACTGTAATCTTGGCGAAGTTTGTAATCTGAAAGAATATTAATTCTATGAATTATCTGAGAACCATTAGAGGATTCTTAGAATACAGAAGGGCTTAAAAAAATCTTTGAGATTGAGAAGTAAAGAACACCATCCTGTAAACAAGCATAGATATACTAGTGATCTAGGAAGTTTCCCTGGTATTAATTGTAGCCTTCCAGAAAAGTTGGGCTAAATATTTTATTCACACTTGCCTTCCATACCCAACTTCAAATGCCTTGGTACCCAGGAAGTTTGCCTAATGGAGGAAAGTGTAGGGGTGAAGGACTGGTGGAGGGAGACTAGGGAGGTTGCTTTCTTGGGCTACAACTCCATGCCCATCCTAAAGTCATACAAATTTATAATTTTGAAAAGCACTCTGCTGTCAAACAAATCCGTCTGTACATTGGATATGGCCAAAGACCCACAATTTGCAAAACCCAATTTATATTATCAGATGTTTTTCTTTCTGTATATTATAAAGAAATATTTATTCTTTCAAACTAACTTTTTCTTCAGTTTTCTTGAAGTGATGTTCCTCTTACATCATTTATTATATTTTGCTTGTCCTCTGCTTTTTGACAACTGCACCTTTTAAAAACCTTATAAAAAATCTTAAATTACTCAGAGTTGTCATCCATGAGATACAAAAATTAAATTAAGCCCAAGAATTCTAGGTGATGGAGAATGTTATCCAGTCCCATAAGATATGGGCAACTACGGGAGTATTGTGAAGGTTGATAAACCTGAAACTCCATCAATGTTGGATGAGCATTTATTTGAAGGGAGCTACCTGCTTCCTGGTTTGACTGCATACCAAATACTTCTCAACGTTTATGGGTTTAAATAGATACAGATGTTGCCAAAGAATGTATTATAACATTAATCATCCTAGAAGCATATAATTTAAGTGTTGAAAGGCATCTCGGATTTTTGTCTGGTTCCATACTCTCATTTTAAACAGGAGGAAACTGAGGTTCAGAAACATTAATTGGTTAATTGACTTGTTAGTATGCAAACCCTCTCCCCTAAAAAACATATTTGAGGATTGACAAATTTCACACCAACACCTTCATTCTCTCTTCTGGACTATCTTTATTGTCCTATATACTGTGCTTGACTATTCTCTCCTCCAAATCTTGGGGAAGAAAATCAAGGGTGATTTTTATCTCTGAACAATTCTCCTAACTGTATATTTTATAGTTATTCCTGTTCTCTTCTCCTCCCCTAGTTGATGATTTCAGAGCTGTGTTCTTTTTCATGCAAGATGGAAATTAAAGGTGATTAGACACTTGATTCTGGTCAGGTCTAGAGAGAGGAAAGGGGTAGTCAGTTTTCTCTAATTCTAGTTTGCTGCCGAACACCAGTTCCTTCATTTCATGGTCTCTGATGTATATCAGACTCTAAAGAGTGAAAGCTAGGTATGCTGACGTTATAGTGATGACCCAGTTCTTAAAGAATATTATCATATGAAATCTCATCCTATAGTGACTTTGCAAATTACCTCCCTCACTCCTTTTCTGTTTTCTCATAAATATGTGTGCAAACTGTCTTTCTCCAAGCAGAAAGGCAGTATAGACATAGTTTATCTAATCATATTTTATCAATTAAATAATTTTTATAGCTAGACTTATGATATACAATGTCCTTTATATTTTATAAAAAATCTTAGATGAGGCCCGTTTAAGTATGGGATGCTCTGCCCTCCAGCATGGAATTTGAACCAAAGCTAAGCAGAGTTTGCTTCTGACATCCTCCTACTTTCCTGCCCTACATACTTTCCAAATCCTGAGATGAAATCTTCTGGGGTCTTCCTACTACCCTAAATTCACTGCTGTAATAGCCTCTCTGGTTTGTCCTTCTCAGGTTGCTCAAAATTCTCTCAATTTATTATTTTGCAAAGTCACTATAGGATGAGATTTCATACAATAATATCCTTTATTATTTTTCTTCCTTTTCCTCCCAATCAAATCTATTCTTTAAGTGTAGATCATTACTTCAGCTAGGCTTTTATGAACAAGACATTTGGAACAAATTTATTCTCATTTATAAATGACTGATAGACTACCACCCTCTAGAAGTATCTATGGTTTTGAAGATCCTTGTAAATAAATAATCTTCTTATTGGTAAAATTTCAGCAAATGTGCCAAAGGGAAGTAAAATAAGTCAAGAGAGAGAAAGTTATTTTTAATCTTGTTTAAGATGTTATATTCTTTTTTTTTTTTGAGTTGGAGTCTCACTCTGTTGCCCAGACTGGAGTAGAGTGGCCGCTCCCAGCCACCGCAGCCTCGACCTGCTGGGCTCCGGTGATCCTTCCGCCTCAGCCTTCCAGGTAGCCAGAATTACAGGCATGCACTACCAAGGATGTTATATTCTTATCCAGGAGGGGAGCTGCAATGTCTATCTAGTGTCAAAGATCAGTAGATGTGCTCTTTCAAGGACTTTTTTTTTCTGGTTTGTGAATTTACTCAAATAAAAAACTTACAAAGGTTTATTTTTCAATCACAATTGGTCACAAATCTAACCAACAATCTTCATTAAATGTACCAACTAAAAAACAAAATTACATGAAATGTCAACTAACCAAACATTTAATAATTTTCAAAAAATTGTCTTCCCACACTATCGGGATTATAAAATGGTGGTGGCCTGAAATGGGAGATTTGTCATTAAACAACACTCAACCTTGTGAAGGTCTGAAGAGAAAAGAGTTCCTTTCCTCTAACTTGAACCTTATTTGGCTGAGATTTTCTCACCAGAGTCTTTGTATTTTTTTTTCCATGGGCAACTGCCCCCATGATTAATCCCATTTCCCTTAGTCCTAGTTTTTCCAAGCAGCTGAGCAAACAAAGATGCAGGCGGCCATTTTAACATGCTTCCTCCCTCAAGCCCTCTGGGATGGGCTTTCTGTTCATCCTGTTCATAAACCAGTGGCCTGAATGGGCTTGGAGAAAGCAGCAAGAATCTTCTGTCAGGATTAATTTTAATAGGCCACAGGCTGTCACCCGGGAACCATAGCCCTGGCAAGTGGCTTTAAATTACTATTTGCTGATAAAAAGGGAGATAGGAGCTGAAAATTTGGTTCCTCATTTCAAACAATTTGGATAACTAATGCAATAATTTACTTTTAGTGTGGAGTGCATGCACTTTACAACCTAAACCCTTGGGTAGCTGAGGAAAATCTTTTGTTGCCATGGGATCACAGTGAAATATAAAGAGGGGAAATGTGACATTTTGTGGAAGGATAGAATTTTCAAGCTGGAAAGGAAATAAAGACTCTCTGTAAATTCCTAAGGACTCATGCAGCTTTATGTTTCTGATTTCTATGCAGAAATTCTTCTTCTTCTTACTGTCCCTTCCAATTTTTGTCTCTCTTTTTACCAGCACCTTTCTCTTCCCTTGTTTTCACTCTGATTTTCTCATACCCCATTTCTAATTCCCAGCTCCCTCCCTTGATTGGTCACCCCTAAATGGTCACGTTCAGCCTGAAAAACCTTTGGGATATCCAGGTGGTAAGGTCTTTACCCTGTCTCTAATTCTAGTCCCAGAGCAAAGCCTGAAAAGAGTCCTGTGCTAAAAAGTCTAGAAAGATTGGTACCTTGGAATTGATGTATCAAGAGTTTTAAGGAGATAGTTGTCAATGGTGTCCAGTGAGAAGGGAAAAGATATGTTCCTTGAATTTGACAGGCATGAGGGTATTCACGGCACTGGTAAGAATGGTGAAAAAATGGAGTCAGAGTATAGATAAAGGAAGCTTATTTCTCAAAAAAGAAGGCAGATGGACACTAGAGGGGAACTTTTAACTGCCTTATTGGGGTATAACTGACATGCCATACACTGGACATATTGAAAGTGTACAATGCAGTAAGTTTTGACTTATCAAATGAATACACTCATATAACCATCACTACAATTAGGGTAATGAGCATCTCCCTAACTCCCAAATGTTTCTTCTTACTTTTTTGTCATCCTTCCCCCTAGTTGCTCCCTGCCACCTCACATTATCAAGCAATCACTGATCTACTTTCTGTCACTATAGATTAGTTTGTATTTTCTTATAATTGTATATAAGTGGAGTCATACAGTGTGTACTTTCCCCCCCCTTCTTTCTCAGTATAACTGAGATTCAACAGAGTTGTTGCCTGTACCATAGTATTCAATTGTGGGATGGAACACAATGTGCTTATCTATTTATCTATTAACAACATTGGGTTGGGTCTACTTTGGGTTGTTACAAATAAAGCTGCTATGAACATTTATGTATAAGCCTTTGTATGGATATATGCTTTTATTTATCTTTGGTAAACACCCAGTAGAAGAATGACTGGGTCAAATGGCAGGTATTAAGCAACTGCCAAACTGTTTACCAAAGTGGTTGTGCTGTTTTGCACTCCCATTAGCACTTTATAAGGGTTCCAGTTGCTCCACATTCCTTCCAAGGCTTGGTAAGTTCAGTCTTTCAAATTTCAGATATTCTGATAGGTGTGTACTAGTATCTTATTGTGTTTTAAATTTGCATTTTCCTAATAGTTAGTAATATTGGTCTTTTCATGTACTTGTTTTACACTTATTTACTCATTTATTTTTCTTTGTTTTAATAGCTTTAGGAAGTACAAATAATTTTTGGTTATATGGTCATGTTGTATAGTGGTGAAGAAGTTTGGGCATTAAGTGTACCTACCACTCCCACCTGTGCACATGTATCTAACAGGTGATTTTTCATCCCTCTTCCTCTTCCTCTCACCCCCTTCTGAGTCTCCAATGTCCATTATACCATTCTCTACTCCTTTGCAGTTCCTTAATTTAGCTCCCACTTATAAGTGAGAACATAAGGGGTTGGGTTTTCTGTTCCTGCTTTAGCTCATTTAAGATGATGGTCTCCAATTCCTTCCAAATTGCTGCAAAAACATTATTTCATTCTTTTTGATAGCTAAATAGTATTCCATGAGACGCATATACATATTCCATGAGATACAACCCAATGTTGTTAATAGGTAAATAGATAAACACATTATGTTCTATCCCTATAATTGAATGCTATGGTGCATGCAACAACTCTGTTTGTATACCTAAATGCCCATCAACTGATAGTGGATAATGAAAATGATTATGTATATAAATAGTATTCCATTGGATAGATAGATAGATAGAATTCCATTCCATTAGAGAGATGATAGATAGATGATAGGTAGGTAGATAGATAGATAGATAGAATGAACATGTTAGTGCAGATGTCTTTTTTATATAATGACCTCCGGTCCTTGGGTAGATACCAAGTAGTGGGGATTGCTGGATCAAATGGTAGATCTACTTTCAGTTCTTTGAGAAGTTTCTATACCAATGTTTATAAAGGTTGTACTGATTTACATTCTCACCAACAGTGGGAGTTTTCTCTTTCATTCCATCTATGTGAGCATCTATTATTTTTTGATTTTTTTAAATAATGGCTGTACTAACTGGTGTAAGGTGGTATCTCATTGTGGTTTTAATTTGCATTTCCCTGATGATTAGTGATCTTGGGCATTTTTTCATATGTTTGTTGGTCATTTGTATATCTTTTTTTTTTTTTAATAGGATTTATTAAGAAGACAGAAAACCTCCCACAATGGGAGGGGACCTGAAAGAGGTTACCCTGTATATGTTCTTTTAAGAGATATTTGTTCATGTCATTTGCCCACGTTTTGATGGGGTATTTGCTTTTTTCTTGCTGATTCATTTGAGTTCTTTGTAGATTCTGGATATTAGTCCTTTGTCAGATGTATAGTTTGTGTATATTTTCTCTCATTCTGTAGATTGTCTATTTGCTCTGTTGATTATTTCTTTTGCTGTGCAGATTTTTGGTTAAGATTCACTTATTTCTGTTTATGTTGCATTTGCTTTTTAAGCTTTAGTCATAAGTTATTTACCTAGGCCAATGTCTAGAAGAGTTTTCCCTAAGTTTTCTTCTATGACTTTTATGGTTTCAGGTCTGACATTTAATTCTTTAATTCATTTTGAGCTAATTTTTATATTAGACAGGGGAGAGACAGGGATCAAGTTTCACTTTTCTGCATGTAGCTATCCAATGTTCCCAGTACCATTTGTTGAATAGAGTGTCCTTGCACCAGTGCATGTTTTAGTCTGCTTTGTTAAAGATCAGTTGGTTGCAGGTATTTGGGTTTATTTCTGAATTATCTATTCTCTTCCATTGGTCCATATGTCTGTTCTTGTACCAGTATCATGCTGTTTTGGTTGTAGTATAGTTTGAAGTCAGGTCATATGATTCTTCTAGCTTTGCTCTTTTTGCTTAGGATTGCATTGGTGATTCTGGCACTTTTTGGATTGAATTTTAGAATTGTTTTTTATAATTCTGTGAAAAATGATGTTGGTAGTTTGATAGGGATTGTGTTACATCTGTAAATTACTTTGGGTAATATGGTAATTTTTATGAAGGGGGGCCCCCCCAAAAAAACCATACATTATTTATTAAAAATTGTGCATTTATTCTTATACATTTAAACCTCAGTCACCTTCAAATTACTCTCTGATGCAATACACCTACTAAGATGTTTTTTCTACTGCTCAAAACAGTTTTTGAATTCATCCATTTTGATGTCTTTTAGTGCTGCCACCATTTTTATTTCACCTCTTTCACATTGGCAAAACATTTCCCTTTGAGGACTTTTTTCATCTGGAGAAACAACAAAATGTCGTTCAAGGCGAGATCGGGTGAATGGAGAGGGTGGGGCAAAGGGGTCATGAGGTTTTTGGTCAAATACTCAGCGTTGTGGTGGTGGTGGGGTGTTGGTAAATCACCCATCATAAAATGGGCAAATGCACTGAAAGAATCTCCAAAGAAAAAGAAGAAAACCACTGAAGCTGAATGCAGCCTCTTACAACACTAGCTGGTTGCCTGATACCAGTGGGTTCCTGGAACACTTGCTTAGTGGGGGAAGCCTGTACTACAAAGGGCCTGCCCTCCAGAAAATAATTTCATTTTTTTGAGGTTCCCCCTCTTACAATGTTGGTTCCTCAAATCCATGAGCATAGATTTCTCCATTTGTTTGTGTCCTCTACAATTTTTTTCATCAGTGTTTTGTAGTTCTTCTTGTAGAGATCTTTCACCTCTTTAGTTAAATATATTCCTAGGCATTTTAACTTTTTGACTGCTATTGTAAATGGAATTGAGTTCTTGATTTGATTCTCAGCTTGGTCTCTATTGACGTATAGTAGTTCTACTGATTTGTGTGTGCTGATTTTGTATTCTGAAACTTTACTAAATTCATTTATCAAGCCCAGGAGTTTTTTGGAGGAGTGTTTAGGATTCTCTAGGAATAAGATCATATCATCAGAATGTAGACATAGTTCAGTTTCTTCTTTTCCAGTTTGTATGCCCTGTAGAATTAGGTGTGAGTTCATCAGGTGCTGGACTATTGTCTGTTGGGAGACTTATAACTGCCATTTTAATCTCATTACTCCTTATTGGTGTGATTTAGATTTTTTAAAAAGGGGCATTAAAAAACAAAAACAAATAACACTTCCAAACACTTGTTCAGATTCCTTCTTAGAACAGTTGGGTTCTTGACATACAACTAGAAATCTTCAGCAGAGATTAAATGCCTATGGTTTTTGGGCTCCATTTCTTCTGAATTCTGGTTCAACTGCAAGCATGTAAAATCTGTGACACATTTGTTCTCTCTCTTTGCTCTTTATTTTGCCAATATTTTTTATATTTATTTATTTGTTTATTTATTTATTTTTGATTCGGGGGTCTCACTTGAAAGGACAGGCTGAGAGTGAGAAATGCATTTTTCTTTACTCTTATTAAATCTTAATACAATGATGAGAAAATAGAAACTATGCTTTTGGAGAAATGTACACTTTAAGTAAAATTAACTTTGCTGACTTTGTCTTTTTTAGGAACAGATTTCCTGGTGTCAGGTATCTCATAGTGTCAATCAAGCTTGCCTAGAGTAAAGAGAATTTACAAGGCCTAAGATATCATACATTGGTCAAGGACTGTAAAAGTCATGAAACTTGTAATTACAAAAGTTATGACCTGCCCAGAGGGGGAGCAGGTGGGGACTTAATCTTCCAGTAGAACGGGCCCTATCTACAGGGAAGTCAAGGATCCCCTGAACCTACCTACTGGGAATGCCTAGGAGATAAGGGGAAGTACACCCTCCATTAGGTCTAAGGAATGTTGTTTGGGAAGGTGCAGGAGAATTAGAATCCTTGTCTCGCCCTTCTCTAGGGGCTATGATAATGTGGGTGGACATTAATGGGTCTCTGTATCACAGGTTCTCCAAGACATCCACAGGTGGTCAATAAGGAAGTCACGGCAGTCACGTGCAACATCTCCAAGAAAAGGATTTAAGCCAGAACTCTGGGGGGCTAGAGGCCACACTCACCTAGAGTGTAGGCCTACTCCCTGTCTGTGGGGGGTGAAATTTTCTTAAATAAATCTTTTCTTCTCTCACCTCTGTGTGTTACAATTCTTTGCAATCTACTTGGATCTCTGGGTTGCCAGCACGCGCCTCCGGCTTGCCAGCCCCGGCAGTGCTACACGCCTCTCTGCCTTCACCCCATCCGAACCCTAACATCACTCTTTTGCCCAGGCTGGAGTGCAGTAGCGTGATATCTATGACACAGCTCATAGCAACCTGGAAGCCCTGGTCTCAGGCAATCCTTCCACCTCAGCATCCTGAGTAGCTGGGACTACAGGCCCATGCCATCACACCTGGTCAATCTTTTGACTTTTGTAGGGATGAGATTTCACTATATTGCCCAGGCTGGTATCAAACTGCTGGGCTCAAACCATCCACCCACCTTGGCCTCCCAAATTCCTGGGATTATAGGAATGAGCCACCGCACCCAGTTATTTCTCCATTATTAAATTTCTCCATTTTATATATTTTTTTCCTTAGACACTGCTGTGAAATGTTGTGTTCTAGATACTTATTATTCATGTTTGTTTGATGAATTATAAAAGAATACTTTGCATATTTTCATTTTGACGTGCAAGTAGCCTGCTTTTGTTGTAGGATGATGGTGTGTCTCCACTGGCTATGCCTCTTGGATACTGACAGTTTATGCATGTGTTGGCAGAAATTCAGATTTTTATCATGACATTTTGAAGCCCTAAGATACACTCTTTAAAAGATTCTGTTCCAAAGCTTGAAAATATCTTCACAGTAATTATGGTTAATAGTTATTTAAAAATTTTTGCAACCTATATAGGAGGGACATTTTATTAAAAGAAAGAAGAATATGGGGAAAGGGTGGAGAGAAAATTTCTTTTTTTGAGTTGGAGTTTCATTCAGTAGCCCAGACTGGAGTGCAGTAGCATGCTCATGGCCACCCCAGCTTTGACCTGCTGGGCTCAGCGGATCCTTCCACATCGCTTTCCAAGTAGCCAGAACTACAGGTGCATGCTACCATGCCCAGCTTATTTTTTTGATTTATTGTAGAGATGAGGTCTTGCCAAGTTGCTCAGGCAGTTCTCCAAACCATAGACTCAGGCAATCCCCTTACCTTAGTCTCCCAAAGTGCTGGGATTATAGGCTTGAGCCACCATGCCCAGCCAAAAGAAAATTTTTAAGAGAAGATTCTGTCAATTAGTACCTATTATATACATTAGTGGAGACAGAAAGGTACAATCATAGCTTCCTAACAGAGAGGACTTTACAATTTTGTGAGAAAGGAAAATGAAATCACTATGAATAACACAACTGGAGAAGCACAATATGTTTCATACAGTGAGGATTCAACTTTAAGCACTGTAGGTGTGCTCAAAAGAAAGAGTAGTTTGGTTTGGAATAATCTAGGAAGACTCAAGGAGGAGGTGAGACTTGAGCCAAAATTTACAGTTGGCAATGGAGAAGGGATGAGCTTCTATAAGAGGAAAACAGAAGAGGGCAAATTCTGAGGCTTGAAAGAAAGGCATTCTTGTCTTGAGGACACTGGTGGCTCAGGATTAGCTGATGGTATTTCACTGCTGTGGGAGGGAATAAAGGCCTGTTGTTGGAGCCCGGAGGCCAGATGAGGAATCCTTAGGAGAGGACTGCCAAGGACAATCACTTTGAGACAGGCATAGTTAACATAGTTTACAAGTAGTTAGGTAGGTTTTCTTAGGCAGGTCTAATTTAAAGCAGGTTAAGCATTCAGGCATCTTTCTTTTCAATAACTGGCATTCACCCAACTGATCAGGTATACCAGACCTGACTACCTATGGGTTGGAATGTGAAACTACCAGTGCAGTAAACCACAAAAACAAAAGGGAACTACCCCCAAAATAGAAACATGATGTTCTAAAAAAAAAAAAAATCTAGTTAGTAAGTAATTTTCGTATTTTAGAAGGTCCTTGTGACCTTAAAATGTTGAGAGGTGGTAATAAAAACTCGTGATCAGATAACTGCAGCCCACCACTCTTAGCTTATGGAATAGTTTGCTTAATCATCATTGTAAAATTATATACAACTTCTTATCAAAGGCCAACACATGTCCTTTTCTTTTAGACACCCACATTTTTTTCTTGAATGTATCTTCCTTTCTAATAAACTTTACCTTAAAAGTTTACTTTGGACTCTCTCTGAAATTCCTTTCTGCAGCAAAGTTAAGAACCCAAGGAGCAACTACCCATACCACCTAACATCAGCCTGACTCAAGAATGTAACTCAAATATTTCTTTTTCAGCTAAGGCTGGAGCAGGTTATTAAAGTCCTCAAAAGCATAAGAACCTCATGACAGGGATAAACTCTCACATCTCAATAATTCGCCTGAATGTGAATGGACTAAATGTACCACTGAAAAGACATAGAATGATAAAATGGATAAAATATCATGAGACAACAATATATTGTCTCCAAGAGACTCATCTCCCCTGAAAGGACACTCACAGACTCAAAGTAAGAGGATGGGAAACAAAATTTCAGGTGAATGGAACACAAAAGAAAGCAGGAGTCATGATCTTAATATCAGACAAAATACCCTTTAAGCTATCAAAAATTAAAAAAGATACAGAAGGTCATGACAATGATAAACGGTTCAATCCATCAACAAGAAATATCCATCCTAAACATAGGAGCACCAACTTTCATAAAGCAGCTTTTAGGTAAACTAAAAAAAGATATTGACTCTAACACTATCATAACTGGGGACTTAAACACCACACTAACAACCCTAGACAGACCATAAAAACAGAAAATTAATAAGGAGATCTGAAACCTCAATGTGACACTTGACCAAATGGACCAAACAATCACGAAATATACATTCTACTCATCACCTCATGGTGTGTACTCTAAGATCAACCACATCCTCAGCCATAAATCAAGCATAAACAAATTCTATAAGATTGAAATACAGCCATGCACCTTTGCAGATTACAGCGGAATAAAAATGATTATTAACACCAACAAAGTTCCCACAAAACCTACAAAGACATGGACACTAAATAGCATGATGCTGAACAACTCCTAGGTCAACATGGAAATCAAAACAGAAATTAAAAGATTTCTGGAAACAAATGAAAGTGAAGAAACATCTTACCAAAATCTCTGGAATGGCATGAAAACAGTTCTAAGAGGGGACTTCACATCTCTAGGGACACACATGACGAAAATGGTAAGATCACTAGTTAACAGTCTAAAAAAATCACCTAAGGAAGGTGGAAAAGCAAAACCACCAAAACCCTAGCTTCAGCAGAAGAATCCATATCACCAAAATAAAAGCCCAAATTTGGGAGATAGAAGACAAAAATACAGTACAAAAAAAATCAATGAAACAAAAAGCTGGTTCTTTGAAAGAATAAACAAGATTGATGGACCCCTAGAAAAAAGAGAGAAAAAACCCAAATAAACATAATCAGAAATGCAAAAGATGAAGTCACAACTGACCCTGAAGAAATACAAAAGATTATCAGAGACTACTATGTACACTTATATGGAAACAAACTTGAAAACCTAAAGGAAATGGAAGATTTTCTGACATCACACAACCTGCCCAGGTTGAAACAAGAAGAAATTGAGACCCTAAATAGACCAATAACAATCCAGGAAATTGACTCTGTCATAAGAAAACTATCCAAAAAAAAAAAAAAAAAAAAGCCCTGGACCAGCTGGTTTTCCAGCAGAATTCTACAAAACATGCAAGGAGGAACTGATACCAATCCTACTGAAAGTATTCCAGGCAATCAAAAAAGACGGAACTGTCTCCAAATCATTTTATGGAGCTAACATCACATTGATACCCAAACCAGGTAAAGATCTAACAAAGTAAGAGAACTACAGGCCAACATCCTTGATGAACCTAGATGCTAAAATTCTCAACAAGACTCTAGCAAACAGAACCCAACAACACATCTCAAAAATCATTCACCATGACCAAGTAGGTGATGTAGGGCTGGTTCAACATCCGCAAGACAATAAACATAATTAAATACATTGACAGATGTAAAGACAAAAACCACATGATGATATCATCAGATGCAAAAAACGCTTTCAATAAAATCCAGTACCTCTTCTTGATAAAAACCCTTGAACATTTGGTATAGATGGAACATACCTCAAAATAGCAAGAGCCATCCATGAGAAACCCACAGCCAACATACTGCTAAACAGACAAATATTGGAACCATGTCCCCTGAAAACCAGAACAAGACAAGGAAGCCCACTCTTACCCCTCCTGTTCAAGGTAGTTTTGAAAATCCTAGCTAGAGCAATCAGATAAGAGAAGGAGATCAGGGATATCCAAATTGGAAAAGAGGAAGTCAAGTTATCCCTCTTTGCAGACGACATGGTTCTATACCTTGAAAACCCAAGAGAATCTGTCAAAAATCTCCTTGCACTGATAAAGGACTTTGGCAAAGTCTCAGAGTATAAAATAAATGTGCAAAAGACAGTCATACATCTATACACCAACAATAACAGAAACCCCAATAAAAAGCACAATCCCATTCGCAATAGCCATGCACACACACAAATGAAATACCTTGGCATCTTCCTAACCAGAGATGTGAATGACCTTTACAACGAAAACTACAAAACACTGCTCAGAGACACCAAAGATGACACAAACAAATGGAAAAATATTCCATGCTCAAGATTGGAAGAATCAACATTGCTAAGATGTCCATTCTACCCAAGGCAATCTACAGATTTAACTCAATACCCATTAAATTACCAGCAGCATTCTTCTCAGACTTGGAAATGAAAATATAGGATTTCTTATGGAAACGACCAGGAATAGCCAAAACAGCCGTTGGTGATGCAGGGGAGAGTGCAGGATGAGATTTGGGAGACCCTGGGTTAGGTGTGGTGCCTCCTAGCTCAGCTTCGGGGAGTTCCGAAATGTAAAGGTTAGAAGGTTCCTTGGAGAGCATCAGCATTTCTCATCCGGGCTCTGTGGCATTTGGAGCAGGACTTTCATTTGCGGCACTGCCTCAGGCATTGCAGGACATTTGGTATCTCTGGCTTCTGCCTACTAGTTGCTCTGACATTCCCAAGTCCTTGTAAGCATCTAAAAGTCCTCCTCCCCCACCCTACGTCCCACCCTCCAACACACATTTCCAAAGGTCTAGAGAGAGTGGACAAGGAAGGAGGTGCTGTACCAGCTGGTTGAAAACCTGTCTTTTATAATTCCCTGTTTTGCCTGAGAAAAACTGAGGCTCAAAAACTGGAGCAAAAAAAACACAAACAAACAAAAAACAAAGTGAGAGGCATCACACTCCCAGACTTTAAACTTCATTATAAAGCTACAATAATCAAAACAGCCTGGTATTGGTACAAGAACAGGCATATACACCAAGGGAACAGGATAGAGATTCCAGAAGCAAAACCTCAATTTCTCAACCAACTCATTTTTTTTTTTTTTTTGAGTTGGAGTCTCACTCTGTTGCCCAGACTGGAGTACAGTGGCCGCTTCCGGCCACCGCAACCTCACCTGCTGGGCTCCGGCGATCCTTCTGCCCTCAGCCTTCCAAGTAGCTGGAATTACAGGCATGTGCAACCACTCCCGGCTGATTTTTTGATTTATTGTAGAGATGAGGTCTCGCTGCCCAGGCAGGTCTCAAACCCGTAGGCTCAGGTAATCCACTCACTCAGCCTACCAAAGGCGCGGGATTACAGGCTGAGCCACCAAACCCGGCTCCAACTCATCTTTGACAAAGCCTCCACCACCAACCACTGGGGAGAGGAGAACCTATTCAGTAAATGGTGCTGGGGAAACTAGCTGACTACATGCAGAAGATTAAAACAAGATCTCTACCTATCACCCTTAACAAAAATCAGCTCTAAATGAGTAAAAAACCTAAATCTAAAACCTCAAACTACAAGAATCTTAGAAAACGCAGGAGAGACCCTTATGGAAATTGGAACTGGCAACCAATTCCTGAACAAAATCCTAAGTGCCCATGCCTTAAGAGAGAAGATAGACAAGGGGGACCTCATCAAACTGACAATCTTCTGCAAAGCCAAAGAAACCATCAAGAGAACAGGGAGACAGCCCACAGACGGGGAAAAAACATTTGCCAACTGTCTATCTGACAAAGGCCTAACATCCAGGATTTAAAAGAAACTCAAATGTGCTGAAAAGAATAAAACAAACACCCCCATTACAAATTGGGCAAAAGATATGAATAGACACTTCTCAAAAGAAGACACATGAGCAGCCAACAGATACATGGAAAAATGCTCAGTCTCAAAGAAATGCAAATTAAAATCACACTGAGATACCACCTAACTCCAGTCAGGATGACCATAATCAATAACTCAAAAACAACAGATGCTGGAGAGGATGTGGGGAAAGGGAACACATCTACACTGCTGGTGGGAGTGTAAACTAGCACAACCTCTGTGGAAAAGAGTTTGGCATTTCCTAAAAGAGCTAAAAATCGACCTCCCATGCAACCCCGCAATCCCCCTACCAGGAATATACCCAGAGAAAACTCAAATAACTCTTTGAAAAAGATACCTGCACAAGTATATTTATATCAGCATTGTTCACAATAGCAAAAACATGGAACCAACTGGGCTATCGAAAGAGGACTGGATAAAAAACATATTGTACATATATATGATGGAATATTATGCAGCCACAAAGAGGGACAAAAGTATGAGCTTCACAGCAACTTGGATGGACTTAGAGTCTATATTACCGAGTGATCAATCACAGAAACAAAGAACTGAGTATCACATGTTCTCATTCGTAAGCAGACCTTGAACAATTATCTTAATACTATAAGAAAAGGATTGGCAGTAGTGGGAAACTGCCAGGGGATGGGGGGAGGGGCACACCTCATCAACAAAGGAACCTGCATAATGAACATTTGTATACCTAACCCTGAATTGTACCCCACATCTTTAAAATAAAAAAATAAAAAGTCAGGCTCGATGGCTCAGCCTGTAATCCTGAGCTTTGAGAGGCTGAGGTGAGTGAATTGCCTGAGCTCGCGGGTTCAAGATCCGCCTAGACAACTTGGTGAGACCTCATCTTTACAATAAATAAAAAAAACTAGCTGGGCGTGGTGGTATGTGCCTGTAGTTCTAGCTACTTGGAAGGGTGAGGTGGAAGGATCACTAGAGCCCAGCAGGTCGAGGCTGCAGTGGCTGGGAGCGGCGACTGCACTCCAGGCTGGGCGACAGAGTGAGACTCCAACTCAAAGAAAAATAAAAAATAAACATAAAAAATAAAGCCCTCAAAAGCAAGGATTATATTGAGAAAACTTATTCTGATATATTAATCTGGTTATTATATAAATAAAGAAATGGCTGCAATTGTGCTCCCTTGAATAGCTCCAGATTTTATATGACACTTCTGTTTTGTCAGGTGGAAGTTGTATGTGTTTATATCACATCTTACATAGGATCCAGAAAACTTCAATCTTCTATATTAAAAAATTTACAGAGGGAAGGGTTGGAAGCTATGGGGGCATTCAAACCTCCCAAGTGATATCTGCTGTGACTCTGGGTGTCTCCCACTCCTTCCACTGGTATGCAGCTCTGATAGCTGAGCTAGAAGAAGGTAAAAGCTGGGTCTGCTTATTACGCTGTCTTACTCTTCTCGACATCTGGAAAAAAAGCCATTTCCACAATTTCATACATTGGAAAAGGGTCTAAAGTGATGAAGGGGATTTTCAAATTGATGTGGGGGTAAAAGCAGCTGGGCATTTGGGTTTGAAATGTTAAAAAGTAGCTGGGCACTTGGGCTTGCAATGTGGCGCTGCCACTTGCGGGTTTTGTGCCCTGAGATATTTACTCCAGTTTTTGAGCCTCTGTTTTTCTGTAGGCAAAACAGGGAATTATAAGGCAAGTTTTCAACCAGCTGGTACAGCAGCTCCTTCCTTGTCCCCTCTCTCTAGACCTTTGGACATGTGGGGGGGGGGACACGTAGGGCGGGGGAGAACTTTTAGATGCTTACAAGGACTTGGGAATGTCAGAGCAACTAGTAGGCAGAAGCCAGAGATACCAAATGTCCTGCAATGCCTGAGGCAGTGCCGCAAATGAAAAGTCCTGCTCCAAATGCCACAGAGCCCGGATGAGAAATGCTGACGCTCTCCAAGGAACCTTCTAACCTTTACATTTCGGAACTCCCCGAAGCTGAGCTAGGAGGCACCACACCTAAGCCAGGGTCTTCTAAATCTCGTCTTGCACTCTCCCCTGCATCACCATCGGTTGTCACCCCTCAGCCTTCGACTTAAATTTCACTTCTCAGAGACACCTTCCTAGGTGCCCATCCCAACCCTACTTATATATTGTTTTATGATTATTTGATTAATGCCTGCGCCCCTTCACCATTCTGTAAACTCCAAAACAGAAGCCACGGCTTCTCGGTGACTAACACACACTGCCTGGTGGGGGTCACGGTGGCAATCAACACTTTCTGGTACAAACCAACGAGCAGCCGGCGACCAGACAGAGGCACACGCAGCGGGGAACGCGCTCCAGGCGGAGGCGCTGACGTCACCCGACGTAACTTCCGCCCCTTCGCGCTCCCTGGGACGCCCCCTTCTCCTGGTCCATGTTTGTTTCCGGCGTTTCAATAAAGCTCGATTCGACTCGAAGAAAAGTCGTCCTTCCGGGAAAATGGCGACTCCCGCTCGTGCCTCGGAGTCGTCGGCAGCCACGGATCCGGAGCTAGCGGCAGGGCCTGCCGAGGAGGCCGAGTGCCCGCCACCTCCTCAGCCTCAGCCTCCGCAGAATGTCCTCGCTGCTCCGCGGCTTCGAGCCCCAAGTTCCCGAGGACTTGGGGCGGCGGAGTTTGACGGAGCTGCGGGAGATGTTGAAGCGCCAGGAGAGACTTTTGCGCAACGAGTAAGCTGGAGTCCCGCCGAGTCACCGCCGGGCTCGTGCCCTTCGGGCTCCGGGGACGCTCCTCTCTCCTCCCCCCACTCCGTTCCCTTCCCCGGAAGGTGACCTTGCCTCCGTGGGGTTCCTTTCAGTCCTGCGGCGGGCGGACTGATGGCCTCAGCCGCAGAGCCGTCCTCACCCTGGCTTGCGAGGCGGCTCCTGTCCCGGTCCCCTGCTGAGCGTTTCCGCTAGTTGGTGGCTCCGCGTTGGTTTTATTTACCCACCTCCGGTGCGGGTTCCATGAAGCGAGAGTGCTAAGCCCTATTGTGCCCCCCACTCCCCGGCCCAAAATAAATGTTTTCGTCCTGTTCTTACAGAAACCGTAGGAAATGGGATATAAAGAGCAGGATATTAGGCCGACAAAGTTCGACTCATTCAGCTGCCTGACTTACGGAGTTTATAGCAAGGGGAACGATGTATAAAGATGGCTTGTTTTTGAGGCAACTTTGTTTAGCAGCTTGGTGCGGGATGGTTTGAAGGAATAAAAGGCAGAAGACAGTAGGAGGATATTTTTAGAGGTTTCCAACAAAAAGGCTTGTAAGAAAGTAAGCTAGAGAGGTGGCTGTGGAATTGGGAATAATTTGAATATGTAGTTGACAGAGATGGCCAAAGTTTCCATCTATATGGAGAACAACGAACAAAAACAGGAAAATTAGGGGAGAGAAAAAGATCTAAGGTTGACTTAACTTAGGGTGTGCTGACTTGAGGGGAGAGCAGGACAGACATTGTTTCATTAAAAACTGACTAGTTAAAAGCTGGAGAAGTGGTTATGAGGCTCCAGAGAGAAGGCGGCTGGTGAAATACAGGAATCCCAACAGAGAGTTGTTAATAGTTGAAATCGTGGGAATTAACGTGGTTTCAAAAGAATAGAGGATCTAAGATGTAACCATTCTTTTCTATTTATTATATAGCCAAAGACAAGGAAATCAGAAAAAGAACTTCTGTCATCCAGGAAAAGGGGAGCTTCCTAGTAGAAACAGATGTTTTAGGCCAGGTGTGTTGGCTCACGCCTATAATCTCAGAACTTTGGGAGGCCTAGTTGGGAAGATTGCTTGAGTCCAGGAGTTTGAGACCAATCTGGGCAACATAGTGAGACCTTTTTCCATTAAAACAAACAACCCACCTCCCCCCAAACAGGGGTTTTGACACCTGTTTCAGAGTGGGTTAAAATCTCTATAGCAACTAATTAATTTTTTTTATTTCTTGATTCCTTTACCTCTAAGAATTATGGAGCACCCCAGAGAGCTCTTGTTTTATATGTGTTATACCTAGTGATATTTACTGATTTATCAGAAATGTGATGGAGAAGTCTAAAATATGAGAATACACAAGTACCCATTCCATTTCAGAGCGATAATGTCAACAAACATCATGTATTTTCTAATATTTTTAAGGACATAGTTTTGACCTTACAGATTCATCCCCCACTCCTGTCAGGGTGTGGAGATCACATTGTAAAAACTGATTTTTGGAATGTCTTATGTGATTATTGTATGCTTAAAATGCTTCTGCTGAAATTCTAGTTAGGTGAGACAAATGAGGCATATATTCCCTATTCTTCCTGCATACCTTTGTTTTCTGGGCTGTGTGGGTAATTTTGTTTCGTTCCTGTTTTGGGACAGTTAGAAATCAGATTTTTGACTAAAAAAGGTAAACTTTTCTCCCTTTTAATATGATGCTTTGCCTTTTTAATGTTATATCTCAAGTTTATAAACACGAATGTAATGTAAACATGTTCTTTTTCATTTGACAGAAAATTCATTTGCAAATTGCCCGACAAAGGTAAAAAGATCTTAGACTCTGTTGCCAAACTGAAAGCTGCCATTGCAGAATGTGAAGAAGTTAGAGGAAAAAGTGAACTGTTTCATCCTGTTAGTTTAGACTGTAAACTAAGACAAAAAGCAATTGCAGGAGTCGATGTGGACACAGTTAAGGCCCACAATACTGACCAGATACTTGATACTTCATCACTAGTTCCTGGCTGTTCCTCTGTAGATAATAACATCAAGTCATCTAAGACGACCTCTCAAGAACAAGGACTTGTACATCTTACTCATAAACGTGATAAAGAAACTCCAGAGGCTGAGTACACAGTGAACAAGTGTCCAGCTTCAACAGCCAGGGCACCTTCTTTATCTGAAGCTAGCAAGCCTCTCCCTGAGCATTGTGTTTCAAGTCAAGCAGAAGATACTTCCAGCAACTTTGACAATCTGCTTATTGACAGATTGCAAAGGATCACAGTTGCAGACCAAGGTGAACACCAGACAGGAGAGAACACAAGTGCTGAGAACTTGACAGGCCTTCATAGTGGATCTCAGAAGAAGCCTCATTACATGGAAGTGTTAGAAACGCGAGCCAAAAATCCAGTGCCCCCATCACATAAATTTAAAACCAACGTGTAAGTACCATTGGAACCAAGCCTATCACAAGAACGTAATATTATAAAACACAAAAAGTTAGGAGAAACCAGGGGCAGTAGTATTTGCCTGCAGACCCAGCTACTCAGGAGGATTAGGTGAGAGGATCATTCAAGGGTAGGAATTTGAGTCCAGCCTGGGCAGCACAGCAAGACCCTGTCTCTTTAAGAAAAAGAAAAAGAATGCTTTAAGTTCAGTGGGCTTTATTTGAGAACTACTTGTAGTTAGGAAAGAACATATAATTGAAACAGTGGCACTAGCCTGGCTGGAATGTTGAAAAATATTTAGTTTTGAAACCAAATAATTGAAAAAGTTTTAAATAATAGATGGGGAAGTATTACATTTCAAGATAAACACAGAGTTAGAAAGAATTTATTTTGACTTTTTTTTCCAGAACCTTTTTCTAGAGTACAACTTTTTCTTTTGTTAGTCTATGATGTAAGGAGAAGCAATTGCAAGAGCTGATGGACTTTCCCAGCAAAAAACATTTGCTTGCTCCCTATATGTAAGTAGCAGGTGCTGTGGGGACACAATGAAGTAAAGATTCTCCTCAAAGAGCTTAAGATCTAGGTGAGGACCCAAGGTTTGCATACTTTGCAAAAAGTTAAACTATATAATAACTATTTCAGAGGGTGGAGGAGAGAACTATGAGGGGATTAAAACTGTGAGAACAGTTTTAAAAATAGTTAAAAAAATCCTGCTTCTAAATTCCTTGCTGTAGTTTTGTTTCTTAGATTTTAGGAAAAAATACAAGTTATTTGAATAGGAATGAATTGTAGCAAATTTAACATTCAAATCAGGTAACTGGTACCTTTCTATACTGTATTTATAAGGATATAACATGAGATATAAAGTTAAACCACCGTTATACTACCTTTCATTGAAAAACTGAAAACCTCTAGTTGAAAATACCCGAAGCATGCTTTTTTGGTTAGAAAGAGACTTTAAAGTTTAACCCTAGTTCATTATTCATTTTTTAAATCTCAAAACATTTTTGCTGTATAGGAAACCTGAATTGTACTATATTAATATGATCAAGTAATCTTTTTTATATAGTGAGATAACTTTCTTCACTTCTAGGACATTTTAGAAAACCAGAAGCATTAGTAAGTACATCATGGAATGTATTCAGTAAATATAAGAATATGTTCATCTCTATTTAGCTGGTATTGGGAGGAGGTAGGGGAGTAGTGATGAGGGCTGCTAAGAATTTAGGAAATTTACAAGAGAAATCAGGAAAGGCTAGGCCTTGAGTCGATAGGCCATAGACAGATTAAGAGGGTTCCATGCCTGAGAAGCAGCTTGGAGACTGGAAAGTGGGATGAGGTATGTTCTTTGACTCCTTGTCTGCTCTTTGGCCTTCTACATGCTCTCTGACTTCATATATCACCTGGATGCTGGATGCTGCTCCATCTGCCTCTAGCTCAAGTCTTCCTAGAGCTGTAGATTTGCATGGCTGACTAGCTATGAAACTTGACCATTTGGGTATTCCATGGCATCTCAGCTTCATCATGTACAAAGCAGAGCTTCTGTTTCTAGCATTCTCCCATATTTCTTAATAGAAAAACCTCCTTGTTTTTTCCCTTCATCTCCGTGTCTGCTAGTCATGAAGGCCTACATAATATGTCTCTTGATCTTCTCTGTAATTGTTCTTCATCTTTTTTCTTGTTCAAGTAGAAGGCGCTCACCTCGCTCTTGGGCTGTATTTGTGGTCTCTTTCTGCCTCTAGTCAGTCTTCTCCACTGCTGCCAGAGTGAAGTTTATAAGATGCGAAGCTGAACCTGTTTCATAGGATAGAACTTTTCACTGCAGTCTGGACCCAGCTTCTTCCCAGTCTTCTCTCTGGCTGCCTTTTCTGTACTCTGCATTCCTGTTCTTCCTGTATGCCACAGACATGTTGTCACTCACTCCTCGTGCTGAGGTGCCCTTCTTTTACGTGGTGAGCACTTATTATTCCAAGATTGCTCAGTTTCACTTTGAAGCTATTCTGACAACCTCCCTGTCTCACTAGAACTATTTCCTTCTTTATGTTCCAGTGTGTAGATGCCTGTCATAGTACGTATTATTATATTGCATTGAAAACTGCTTACATGTTTCGTCTCCTCTGCTGGACAGTAATCCTTTTGCAAATGTTCTTTAAAAAAAGAAGTGAAAAAGTAGCTTCAGTTCAAGTATACGGTTTAAAGAGGGTAGGAAAAGGCAAAGAACTTGTGAACATGCACATGTGTGCATACACTGCCCCCCTCCATACCCCTATTACCTGTTAGAGCAGTGAAGACTGGTAAACTGCTTTATGGTACCTTGGAGAAGAATGAATCCCTGAAGTTAAAGGCCATTTTTGTGTGTGTGAATGTTTAAAATGTGTCTATGAAAAGAAAATAGTCTGATTGTATAAGTTTTCTTCCTTAAGATTACCTTCACAACAGAATGATTCATCTAGTCATTGTCAAAGGAGAGGGTCTCCCATTTCCTCAGAAGAGCGGCGGCGTAGGGATAAGCAGCATCTTGATGACATTACAGCAGCTCGGCTTCTACCACTTCACCATATGCCCACACAACTGCTCTCCGTAGAAGAATCTTTGGCACTTCAGAAACAGCAGAAACAGAATTATGAGGTATTTAGATATTAATTTTTTCTTGTTTGTGTATTGAATGCTGCTTACATAAGTCAGCAGATTTACTCCAGGAAGTTTGAGGAGGAAGAAATTGGGTAGAAGGAATTGGTCACTGAATGTCAGACATTTGCCAGGAGTTTTCAGAGAGTCACAAAGCTCTCTGTAGGAAACAGTGGAGGAAGCAGTGGAGACTATCACAGCTGCCTGACCATCAAAGTGATGGTTTGCTAGGCAATATGGGGGTCTGTAGCAAAATTTCACATCTTAAAGCTCATGCGTCTGCCTGCTCCTGTTAGGTGTTAGGACAGCAGTAACACTGCTCCTTTCCCTTCCATCTTGTAAAACCCGTGCGCCAGCTTCTTCATGGTAGAATCTAACCCAGAGTCCTGCTAAGCATCAGAGAAATATAGTTCCTAAGCTTCCGTCTTCTGCAGTGCAGGAGAACGGGTGGGAGGGTAGTGGTGTGTTGCCAACAGACAATGCGAGGCATCCCAGTTCATTGTATATAACACTTTCTCCGAAGATCCATGTGTAGTGCGTAAAACTCTAAGTGTGTATGTTGAGAGTTTGTGTACAGAAGAATGGGATGGGAGAAAGTGTGAGGGCAATAGAGGAAATAGAAAGGGCAAGATATACTTAAATAGTGATAATTTAAGCCTCCAGGGGAACAGCATCCTGTCATACTTCCTAGATATTGCTTAGCTAGATTTTAGTCAGGTACTGTTGCACATATTGTTATTAAATGAGACCTAATCTGCCTTGGCTTTTCATAAAAGCTTAACTGTGGATTGGTATTTTCAAGACAGTTTTTTCAAGCCCTTTTTCTTCCTTTCAGTATATAAAAATTACTGCCTAGTTATGACTATAGTATTGAGGAAGTGTTTTCTAAATTATCTCTGAGATCTTAAATGCCTATCTCAAGATAGGCTTAGGTTAAGTTAAACCTTTCAGCTTGAAATTGGATTTCTTGGCAGAGTAGTAGTAATGCTAGTAGCTCCCACTTATACCTACCCATAATATTCATGGCCTGAGGGGAAGGACATAAAGAAGTTCAGGTGGCGTGGGAGAAGCGTGAGAAAAGGGAAGAATCAAGTCAGCTGTGATCATTGCCACTTGCCATCAGTCAGAGGTAAAGTTCTTTGGTGTATACAAACACATTTGGGAAGAAATAGTCAGCTTTTTAGTATTACTTTCTGGATTTTCATTGTGCCGTGGAAATATAACTCTCAAACCTAAAAGCCATAATTTAATCTAGGAAAGACAGCTCTGTCAGTTGGAGAAATCAATCAGCATTAGTGAATTTTGACATTTGATGGGTTAAAATGTTACATATAGGTGTATGTATGCGTGCATATGTCCACATACTATGGACATGTGACACACATGGTCATTTAGCTGATAGCTATGTTTATAACTGTTGTGTGCTAAGCTCAGTTTCTTGTACAGAGGTAGGATATTTCAGTGCAGTGTTTATTAGTGGAAGTCAGTAACTGCAACTGTAGCAGGTTGGTAGCTCTCAGAAGCATTGCCGTGTTGTGTTTGGTGGGCCACAGGTGTCAGGCTCATCTTGCTGTAGGGAGCACTAAGTTTTATGAGAGGTTTTATGCCCCTCTATTTCTGATTCTGTTTGAATAGCTTTGCATTGAAACTTTGTAAGGAAGAGATGTGAACGTGTAACTTTTTGTTGTGCTCTTTGTTTTAAAGGAGATGCAAGCGAAGCTCGCAGCGCAAAAATTAGCTGAAAGACTGAATATTAAAATGCACAGTTATAATCCAGAAGGGGAGTCCTCAGGGAAATACCGAGAAGTAAGGGACGAAGGTGACGATCGATCCTCTGATGATGAATTCTGAAGATGGGCATGGGATAATCTCCTAAATTTCCAACTGTGTTGAGATGTCATCATTTTACATCAGACTTTAACAAGTATCAAGATCAGTGTCAGACATTGTTGAGGGAAAAAGTTTTATAAAGCTACACAAAAGTAGCTATAAAAAGACCCAGTTTATCTTTTAGAAGATGACTTTCATGTGCTTGAAAAGTTTAATATTTGAATATTGTGTTTAACCACATTGTATTAAAGTTTTGTAGTATGTTGTGTATTTCTTTGATATTTTGGTATGCGGTAGAACACACTTTTTTCTTTAAGCGAAATGAAAGCAGGTAACTTTTTTTCCTTATACCCTCAAATAGCATTTATTACATGTCTTTCAGTGAAATACTTAATTGTCCCAGGCACCTAAAATGAATTAGGAAGACATAGTTTCCTTCTTATTTGAGTAATGAAGGGAGCAGTCTAAAGAGTTGTGTGTATGTATGCATGGGGCTGTTATGAAACACCTAGAAAGACACTCAGAAACTGCTTAACAAGTGTCTTTCTGTCTTACCTTAGGAAGTTGTTACCTGTTTTCTGATTAGGAATAAGGAACACTTTGAGTGGATGCCAGAAGGTGGAGGCCTTTCTAGGTAAACAGTTTGCCTGGAATAACGTGATGTATAGGAAAAGTCCAAGCTGACTGAACTGGGTTAGAGGAGTGACTGTCTACTCCTGTGGAAGCCAGGGGAACCTGGCTTGAGTTCATTGCTCTCACAGATGATAGGTTAATGTGCAGAACGTTCAGTTTGATAAAACCATTTTTTAAAAAGTTGAAATCGTCAGTACATTGATTTTTTCCCCCCCAAAAGAGGAATATATAGGCTGCAGAAACCTCAGTCTCATACATGTTCATGTCATTTTAAAGGATTTATATGGTTGTCTCCAGAGAAATTAATATTTATGTTATAAAAAAAGTTATTTGTCTAATATGTTGGAATCTTTGAAAGTGTTGAAGAATAAAATATTAATTAGAGCAACTTCAAATGCTAATGGTGATGTTTTACTGGTGTTTAATTAGATATATGAACTTTGAAAATGCGTTTAGATACACATGTGATAAGAAGGGTTCAGTTCTATGTCATGCACTTCCAGGTGTAGTTACTGTTGTTTTTTTTGAGTTGTAGTCTTACTCTGACCACAGGCACATACCACAACACCAGGCTAATTTGATTTTTTGTAAAGTTAGGGTCTTACTATGTTACCTAGGATGATCTCAAACTCCTGAACTCAAGCGGTCTTCTCCCCTCAGACTTCCAGAGTGCTGGGATTACAGGCATGATGAGTCACTGCACCTGACCCAGAATTGTTATTTCATTCTATCAAGAGAGAACATCAAGTTTTATGCTGTGATATCATTTACTACTAGTCTCAAAAACTAAAAATAATGAGGCTGTTAGCTCTGTATACTTTTCACATTTTCTTTTTTGGGGGGTGAGGGGAAGGTGGTATTAAAAGCAGTAACTGGTTGGGCTCAGTGGCTCAGCCTGTAATCCCAGCACTTTGGGAGGCTGAGGCTAGTGGATTGCCTGAGCCTGTGGGTTCAAGACCAGCCCAGGGAACTTGGCGAGACCTCTTCACTACAATAAAATCAAAAATTAGCCAGGCGTGGTATGTGCTGTAGTTCTGGCTACTTGGAAGGCTGAGGTGGGAGGATCACCTGAGCCAGGAGGTCAAGGCTGTGGTGAGCTGTGATTGTGCCACTGTACTCCAGCCTGGGTGACAGAGTGAGAACCCCACTCAAAAAAAAAAAGTTATTCTTGGATAGCTGGATAATATGGAAGTGATCATGTGCCTGTTTACACAGTTCCCTGTAATCCTACTCCCCAGAGACAACCTCTGTTAACATTTGGGTGTTTGTACTTATTTTTTCTAGGCATAGCTATATGTTTATGTGGTTTTATAGTCTGCTTCATATATATATATTTTGTAGAGATGAGGCCTCGGCTTGCTTTATATATTATAAATATTTTCCCATATTGCCTTTTAGGTAGCTGCAGGATATTCCTTTTCATGGAGTAACTTTAAAATCAATTTTTGTTTTACCATTTGGTTTACTATAATTCTGTACAAAATGACTTATACCTTTTTAGAAGTGAAATTGCTAGGTAAAAGGGTAAGTTTTTGACAATCGATATATACTATATATAGGTGATTGACGATACACACACACACACACACGCACACAATGCCAAAAAACATACACACTAAGAAAAAAGCTTAAAAGTGTAATAATATATACTGATAACAAAAGATGAATACAAGTCATGTTTGACTTCTGCAATTATTGCTAAAAGTGCTTACTTTGTCCAGACACTTCTGATTACAGTGAACTAAAAGTAATACATAGATAACATCTCTTAAAATATGTATACTTTTTTTGGCATCCTCGGTACATACAGGTGACTGGTTCTTCCACCATGACAACGTACCTGCCCACACATGCTGAGTGTTCTGCAGTTTTTGGCCCAAAAATGACATGACCCCTGAACCTGAGCCTCACATTCCTATTCACCCGTTCTCTCCCGAGTGACTTTTTTTTTTGTTTCCTCAGATGAAAAAAATCCTCAAAAAAACATTTTGCTAATATGGAGGAAGTGAAACAAAAAACGGTAGAAGCTCTAAAAGGCATCAAAATTGATGAGTTCAAAAACTGGTTTGAGTAGTGGGAAAAGCATCTTGAAGGTGTATTGCATCAAATGTAGAGTACTTTGAAGGTGAATGAAGTTTAAATATGTAAGAATAAATACACAATTTTGTAATTAATAACATTTTGTGGGGGGATTTCCCCATATATATAGAGGGTACCAAAAAAAATGTGTGCACATTTTAGGAGATTTTATCCTATGGTAGCAAAGTGTAGTATGACATTTGCTCAACCGTGCTTCCACCATTTTCTTTCATTGTCCTGCCTGTCACATGGTGATGCTAGCACTCCTTTGATTAACGCCATCCTTTGAGTGAACGTCACGCTTAAAACGTGCATACTTTTTTTGGCACCCCTTGTTTATATATCACTGCAGTGGTTGTATCCATTTACATTCCCACTATCAATGTAGTAAACTCTCAGAATTGAAAATTGCTACTTAAAAATCTTTGCAAGTTGAGCAGTTACAGAAAGGGGCTACATTTAACATTAGTATTTTAAAAAATTATTAGTGAAGGTTGAGTGCTTTTTCATGTTAATTGACCATTTTATATTCGTTCTTTTGAGAATGCTCACATTTTTCTGTTACTTGCTTGGAGAACTTGCTCTTTTTCTTGGTTTATAAGTTCTTCATAAATTATGAATGTCCATCCTTTTCTATATGTTTTAACTATTTTTTAGTCTGTTATTTGCCTTTTAACATCATTTGTGGTATTTCAGTGTAGAAACTTTTTTTTTAATTAAAAAAAAATTTTTTTAAAGATGTGGGGTACAATTCAGGGTTAGGTATACAAATGTTCATGATTCAGGTACCCTTGTTGATGAGGTGTGCCCCTCATTCCCTTGGCAGTTTCCCTCAACTGCCAATCCCATACCCCCTCCCCTGGCAGTTTCCTGCTACTGTCAATCCCTTTTTTATTGTATTATGCTAATTGTTCAAGGTCCGCTTAAGAGTGAGAACATGAGGTACTCTGTTTTTTGTTTCTGTGATACATCCTGAGTTTGATAGACTCTAAATCCATCCAAGTTGCTGCAAAGTCCATATGTTTGTCCTTCTTTATGGCTGCGTAATATTCCATTGTGTATATGTGCCACATTTTTAAAATCCAGTCCAGCTTTGATGGGCAGCATGGTTGCTTCCATGTTTTTGCTATTGTGAATAGAGCTGCAACACATATGCATGTGCAGGTATCTTTTTCATAGAATGACTTGAGTTCTTCCTGGTATATTCCCAATAGGGGAATTGCTGGGTCATATGGAAGGTCAATTTCTAGTTCTTTCAGAAATCGCCACGCTACCTTCCAAAGAGTCTGCACTAGTTTGCATTCCCACCAGAACTGTAGAGTGTTCCTTTTTCTCCACATCCTCGCCAGCATCTGTCATTTGTTTTATTAAAGATGGCCATTCATACTGGGATTAGGTAATATCTCAGTGTAGTTTTGATTTGCATTTCTCTGATGATTAGTGAGGCTGAGCACTTTTTCATGTGTCTGTTGAGAAACTGTTTTCTTTGGGAGTCTACCCTTGCATGTGTGCTTCAACATATTTTTCCTAACATAAGAATGGATAATTGTTTTTATTTTCTTCCAATATTCCAATGTTTATTTTACTTTTTACACTTATCTTTAATTCAAAAGGAATTTTTATTTTGTTTATATACATTAACTTATTTAATCTATATAACTGGAGTGAAAAGGGAATTTTTAATCCCTCTCAGATTTATTTGGGGATATTGTATGAGGTAGGGATTTGATTTTATTGCAAAGAGTTTACCAGTAGGTTCAGTATCATATAGCACCATTTCCCCCCTGATTTGTAATGCTATTTTTATAGAATATTAAATTTCTATGTGTCTCAGGCCTATTTCTGGGCCTTCTAATTTTTTCCACACTATCAATAACTATGACTTTAGTTGGTGTTAATAGTCAGTAGTGCAAGTTCTTCCTTGTCATTTTAAATTTTGTGAAATACAACCTACAGAAAAGTATATAAGTGTGCAGTTTAGTAAGCAACAACTATGTAACCACAAACCAGATACAGAGAAGCTACTGCCAATACTCTAGAATCTGTGTGTCCTCTCTTTGATGCCCTCTCTTTTCCCCAGAGGTAACTATCCTGACTTTATGGTTAATTCTCCTCCTGTCCCTTTAAAAATTATTTTACCAGTTACGTATGCAATGGTATGGTTAGTTTGTTTTCCCCACTTTTCTATAAAAAATAGAATCATACTGTATATTGTATCTGATGTCTTTTGCTCAGCATTGCTTATAAGATGCATGTCTCATACAGGTATGTTTATTCATTTTCATTGCTGTTTAGTGTGTCATTTCATTAATACCATGATTACTGTGATGATATTTTTAGGTTTTGACTATTAAAATAAGCAGTGCTGCATCTTTATACACATGAACATGTTTCTATAGGATATGTACCTACGAGTGGAATTGCTGGGTTATAAGATATGCATATCTTAAAACGTTTATCAGCCTGTAATCCCAGCACTTTGGGAGGCTGAGGTGAGTGGATTACCTGAGCCTATGGGTTTGAGACCAGCCCGGGCAACTTGGCTATCTCATCTATACAATAAATCAAAAATGAGCTGGGCGTGGTAGTACACACCTGTAGTTCTGGTTACTTGGAAGGCTGAAGCAGAAGGATCACTGAAGCCCAGCAGGTCAACGCTGGGGTGGCCATGAGTATGCCACTGCATTCCAGCCTGGGCGACGGAGTGAGATTCTAACTCAAAAACAAACAAACAAACAAACCCCCAAAACATTTATATTCTCACCATTGCTTCCACTATATGTGAGAGTTCTTGTTCATCGACATTGGTACTTGCAGACTTAAATTTTAGCCAATATCGTATATAGTAGACATTCATTGTGATTTCACTTTGCATTTTCCTAACTAGGAATGGCAAATGAACATCTTCATATGTTTATCAGCCACTGGATTTCTGCCTTAGAAAAGTGCCCATTCAAGTCTTCTTTTTTTTTAGAGAAGGAGTCTTGTTCTGTTGCCCAGGCTGGAGTGCAGAGGAGTGATCATAGCTCACTATAACCTTGAACTCCTAGGCTCAAATAATCCTCCCACCTCAGCCTCCCAGGTAGCTAGCCCTATAGGCATCTGCTACCACACCCAGCTGATTTTTATTTTTTGGAGTTGAGGCTCATGCTATATGTTTTCCAGACTGGTCTTCCTCTTGGCCTCAAGTAATCTTCCTGCCTTACTAGTAGCTGGGATTACAGGCACAAGCCACCAGGGTGGGCTCCATTGGAGTCTTGTTTATTTTTCTGTTGTGTCAGCTGTCTCTTTTTCCTCATTGGTTTGTAGAGTATATTCTGGATTCTAATCTTTGAATTACCCTTATCTTTAATTCAGGTGGAATTTTTATTTTGTTTACACTAGCTCATTTAATTTATATAACTTTGGGGTAAAGGGAATTTTTTATCCATCTCAGATTCATTCAAGTATATTGTAGGAGGTAGAACTTTTATTTTATTGCAAAGAGTTTATAGAATATTAAATTCCTATGTGTCTTGTATCAAAGAATTTGATACCTGGTTATATTTGTTGTAACTATCCTCTCCCTTTCTGGGGATTACTTTTCATTCTCTTCTTTATGTACTGATAAAGTCTTAATTTTTTTTTTTTTTTTTTGAGTTGGAGTCTCACTCTGTCTCCCAGACTGGAGTGCAGTGGCTGCTCCCGACCACCGTAGCCTCGACCTGCTGGGCTCCGGCGATCCTTCTGCCTCAGCCTTCCAAGTAGCCGGAATTACAGGCATGCGCTACCACACCCGGCTGATTTTGTGATTTATTGTAGAGATGAGGTCTTGCTGCCCAGGCGGGTCTCGAACCCACGGGCTCAGGCAATCCACTCACCTCAGCCTCCCAAAGGCGCGGGATTACAGGCTGAGGCACCGAGCCCGGCTAAAGTCTTAATTTTAATGGCAAATCTATTATGTTTAGTGCCTTTTGTGTCTAAGCAATCTTTTTCTATCCTAAAGTTATGAAGCTATTCTCTTTTAAAATTTTTAGAGTTAAATGGTGTATAATTTTGTCTTTCACATGAGGTCTGTGATTCTACCTAGAATGTGTTCATGACTGTGAGGGAGGAGTCTTGGGCAGCTTTTTTTCCTAGCACTGTGGACTGCAAGGACTCTCTAGGATTGTCCTTCCCAGTGCTTCTCAGTGCGCTTTTGCCATAGATCAAGCATCTGTATGCATCTATGTTACTTTCTGGATTCTCTTTTCATCACCATTAACCCATTTGTGCTAATATTACACTGCCTTATTTACGATAGCTATATGATAAGTCTGGAACAAGACTTGCTATCTTATTTTTTGAAGTGGCTTGGATATTTTTGGCCCTTTGCATTTTCATATAAATTTTACAATCGGCCTGTCACCTTCCACAAGCGTGTGCGCGCGCACACACACACACAAATCCTTCCTTGGTAATACAAAATCTTTCTTACTTGTTTAAAAAAATATGCTTGATATTCTGTCATTAACTTTATTCCTAACAATCTATATTTTGAACTTGGAGACAGGGGGTTTGGAACCCTGTCATTTACTAAAGGATGCTTACCACTTCTACAAGGACGACTGTTTTTAATTTCTTTGAGTTAAGTAGAAAATTCAGAATGTTGTTTTAGTGTGAATACCTAAAGTGTTGTGTAGTTTTGATTGAGAAGAGATGGCAAGTAAGGAAGAGAAAGGATCTTTTTAAAGAGTCAAATACAGGTTTAAAACAGGAAAGTGGAGTGAATGTAGTAGTTGTAAACTCTTTCCTTCAATTTTCAAGTGACTATGTCAAGAGAAGTAAGTAAGTACAGAAGCTTGGGGCTTAACCTGAGCCATGGAAGAAGTTATGAAGATTAATCTCATTAAATAATAGACATCTCTAGGAGCAATAATTTTTCATCTTCATAGGCCCTGTCTCTAATTCATACTGCATTCTCGGGGGAGTGAGGAAGATTGCTGTGAGCCAATGTGGAAGGTAGATAGTTTGTGGGATTATCCCCATTCCCTATAAGTAGGATGTTGAGGTGATTTGCTCAAGGCCATTGAGAGGCAGCCAAGAAAAGAACCCAGCACTCAAAACTATAGGCCTTGGACTGCCTGGCCTTGCAGGTGAACACCACAGATCAAGGGTGCTTTCAGACTTTAAAACATGCTGATGCGAGGCAAGGGTTCAGATGGCTTTGAGGATATTTGTCAGGTCTCTGTAATATACCACCAGAGAGCTTGCTTTCTTCTGATGTTTTTTAATTAGAAATTTTAAAAAGTCATCTGAGGATTGTGATCATTTTAGCCCCTGCTGGAACCTTCTTCACTTTTCCCTGCTTATTTATAGTTGGCTGCATAAAACTTTTTAGGGGAAGAGGTGTGGGAAAAGTCAGGTATCATAGGCTTTGCTCAGAAGACCAGGTCAATCTGGCAGTTGACCTTTTCCAGGCTTAATGGCATAGTTTGTCACACTAAAGGAAAGGAAAGTTGTTAGAAAAAAAAAAAATCTGTCTTTGTACAGGAATAGTGAGAGTGTCTGTGCCAAATAAATAAAAGGATTATATATCCAGCTTTTATGGGGAGCATATATAGTCTTAAAAATATAGCAAATCATATTATTGGCTAGTTGCTTGACCGGGGGAGAGAAGCTTAAAGCTATTATTTTAATTTCTGGCTAAAGTGAGGAAGCTTTGATAAAGGCCGATGAAATAAACCGAGTGTTGGATAATACTGAACTGGAGCCAGACCACAAATCAGACACGATTCTGAAAGTGCAGCATAAAAGCTTGAACAATTAAATATGATCTATTACTTCCCAGATGATTTTAGAAAACTTGGAATTAAAAAAAAAAGGCGAAAAAGAGGGTAAGCCACTGGAATTGCATTAGATTATTAGATTTAGAATTTAAATGTCACTATTTCCTTTTAATCTAGTGGGAAGTTATGCACTCTCATGACTATTAAGTCTGTAAGATGAGGTCAATGACCCCTTATCTAATGTATGGGGTATGTTTTAAGAGAACTGAGTTTCAAAGTGTGGCCTTTATAGAGCACTTTGAGGTCTAAAAGATTCTATATGAAAACCTTGTTGGAACGATGGTAACAATTATGATTGAAGTAGTTTAGGAGGTACCTTTTGCCACATGAAGTAAAATGTTTTAAAATCACCACCATATGAAATTTTTAATTTAGTGTTAAAATTAACTGAGAACAATAGGGACTCCCTAAAAAAGCTATTTTGACAAGGGGAAATTAGGACATTAAGCTAGAGCGAGACCCAGCTTCATATGGAAAAATTTCACATTATTAAGACAAAAGAATGAGAGTTGTAAATCAAGTCCTTATTTAGAGCATGCAGAAATACTCCTTAAAAGATGGAGACTCAGCTCAGTGCTTATAAATTTTGTCTGAAAATATTGCTAGTAAATATATCAGTTCTCTTAATCCGTACCACATATATTTGTATTGAATTAAATAACTTCTAGTGGTTGTGTTGTAAAAATGAAAGAATATCTTCTGTTGATTATTTAGATTTTTAATATAAAAAAGTTTTTCTACCCTTCAGCTACTTTTAGTAGGGTCAAAATGAAGTGCAATTAAGAAAACTGTAACTGACTATAGAAAGCAAAACTTCTCTTGAATTAACATCTTTAGTTTTCAGGGGAGAAAGCTTAGCTATCATTTGTTCCATAACCCTATACATGAGGAAACTGAGTCACAGAGAAGAATGGAGACTTGCCTATGGTTGGGCAGCTATTCTGACAGAGCCAATAGCCTTCCCTGGGCCAATGATTGCTCTGTTTAATGTGAAGCCATAATTAATTCTTTAACACATTTTTGCAAAATTGTGCAAAAAAGCACAGTACCAGAAATCTGCTTTCTAATTTTAAAACTAGAAACGTTTAAGTTCTTTAGACAGCTTTAATTATTATGACTAGGTCCAGTTACTACAATTTTCTTGAAAATAGACAATGTGCTGCCCATTGTTGATAAGTGTAACCCTATTTTCCTTTTCACTGACTAAAGTGGTTTGTTTTGAATATGCCCACTTTTGCAATGCCTCTTCATTTCAGTCTCTAGAAAGTCTACTTTCCCCAGCCTACCCAAACTTCTCATACATTCTTCTGTGGCCTCCCAGTTTCCTACACCATCCAAAGTGAACAAGAGTCTTGGGGTCTGAATAGTATTATTTCTGGCTAATTAGCATCAATCAACTTATTAATTATAGAAGTTTATTAGATACTTTTTTTTTCCCCCTAAAGGAAGGTAGGACTTAAAGGAATGAGAAGTGGAACAGGAGTGTTTTGGGTGGTGGAGGGTGATAGGAGAGAAGAGGAAAATGGAAAATGAAGGGGCAGAAGGATGAGGATGGAAAGCAGACTGAAGAGTGCTGCACGGATTGACTCTTCCGTGAAAGATTTTTCTGTAGCATGTGATGCTGTTTGATAACATTTTACCCACAGTAGAATTTCTTCCCAAGTTGGAGTCAGTGCTCTCAAGCTCTGCTGCTGCCTTATCAAGTTAGTTTATGTAATATCCTAAGTCCTTTGTTGTCATTTCAGCAATGTTCACAGCATCTATGCTAGGAGTAGATTCCATCTGAGGAAGCCACTTTATTTGGTCACCTGTCAGAAGCAACTCGTCATTCGTTAAAGTTTTATCTTAAGTCACATCTTCAGGCTCCACTTCTAATTCTAGTTCTCTTGATATTTCTACCACATCTGCAGTAACTTTTTCTGCTGAAGTCTTAAGCCCCTCTAAGTCATCTGTAAGGGTTGAAATCAACTTCTTTCAAACTCCTATGCCGATATTTTGACCTCCTTCCATGAATCACAAATGTTCTTTTTAAAAATCTTTTTTAAAATATTATTTTAAAGATGTAGGGTACAATTCAGAATTAGGTATAGAATTGGTCATTGTAAGGTAAAATTTGGACCTTCTTTGGTCCCCACTTTGCCTGGTTTGAGATCAGTTACCCTTATTGACACAAATGCTCCTAATGACATCTAGAATAGTGATTCCTTTCCAGGAGGTTTCAATTGACTTTGCCCAAATCCACCAGAGAAATCACTATCCATGGGACCTATAGCCTTATGAAATGTATTTCTTAAATAATAAGACTTGAAAGTCAAAATTTCTTCTTGAGCCACGGGCTACAGAATGTGTGTTGTGTTAGCAGGCATGAAAACAACATTAATTTCTTTGTGCATCTCCATCAGAGCTCTTGGGTAACCAGGTGCATTATCAGTAAACAGTAATATTTTGAAAATATTTTTTTCTTTTCTGAGTAGTAAGTCCCAACAGTAGGCTTAAAATATTCAGTAAACCATATTGTAAACAGGTGTGCTGTCATCCAGGCTTTGTGGTTCCATTTATAGAGCATAATTCTTAAAAGCCCTAGAATGTTTGGAACAGTAAATAGTATTGACTTCACATTAAAATCACCAGCTCCTAACAAGGGAGTCAGCCAGTCCTTTGAAGATTGAAAGTCAGGTATTGACTTCTCTCCTACTATGAAAGTCCTAGATGGCATTTTCTAATAGGGAGCGGTTTCATCTACACTGAAAATTGGTTGCTTCAGCAATGACCTTAGTTAGATCTAAATAACTTGCTGCAGCTTCTACATCAGTACTTGCTGCTTTACCTTGCACTTTTATGCAGGCAGCTTCTTTCCTTAAACCTCATGAATGAATCTCTGCTAGCTTCAAACTTTTCTTCTGCAACTTCCTCACCTTTCTCAGCCTTCACAGAATTGAAAAGATTTAGGGTCTTGTTCTGGGTTAGGTTCTGGATTAAGGGAATATTGTGGCTGATTTGATCTTCTACCCAGACCACTAAAACTTTCTCCATATCAGCTGTTTTGCTTTCTTATCATTCTTGTGTTCATTGGAACACTTTTAATTTCCTTCAAGTACTGTTCCTTTGCGTTCACAATTTGGCTTTTTGGTGTAAGAGCCTTAGCTTTTGGCTTATCTTAGCTTCCAACATGCCTTCCTCACTAAGCTTAATCATTTCTAGCTTTTGATTTAAAGTGAGAGATATGCAACTTCCTGTCACTTGAACATTTAGAGATCATTGTAGGGTTATTAACTGGTTTAATTTCCATAAAGTCATATCTCAGGGAATAGGAAAGCCCAAAGAAAGGGAAAGAGTTGAGAGAATGGCTGGGCATAGAGCCATCAGAACACACGTAGTATTTGTCAATTAAGTTCATCATCTTATTTGGGCACAGTTCATGGCTCTCCAAAACAATTACAATAATAACATCAAAGACCACTGATCACCATAGCAGACATAATAATAATACAAATGCTTGAAATATTGTGAGAATTATAATATTTCAATATAGGGCACAGAGACACAAAGTGAGCACATGATGTTTGAAAAGATGACGCCAATAGACTTGCTCAATCCAGGGTTGCCACAAACTTTCAATTTATAAAAAATGCAATATCTAAGAAGTACAGTAAAGTGCAGTAAAATGTGGTGTGCCTGTACCTCCGAGAGAGTGGTGTTCCAGAAATCAGGGTAAAAAAAGGTTTATGAAAGAGAGTGACTATCAAATTCTGCTGAGCGGTCAAAAAAAGCAGAACTGGGAATTGACTATTGAATTTAAAGCATGAAGCTCACTGGTGACCTTGGCATAAGTTCTTTGGCGCTCCTACCTAAAGCCTATGCACACCTGTTCCTTCTGCCTTGAGTGTTCCTTTCCCAGATGTTAGGAGGGCTGGCTTCTTCCTTTCCTGCAAGTATCTAGTCAAATATCACCTTATCAGGGATGCCAGTGAATATAGAATAAACCCCCCTTAGCTGCTTAATTTTTCTCCATCAAATTGTATGTGTTCCTGTTTGTTTATTAGCTGACTTCCCCAACTGGAACATGAATGCAGGTACTTTTGTTTGTTTATTGCTACATCCCTGGGTCATAATAGTGCTAGGCACATAGTGGGCACTCAATAGTATTTTGATCACTGAATGAATGAATGAATGAATGAGTGAGTGAATGAAATGAGAGGAGAAAAAGAGCAGATGGAGAAAAGGAAGGGCAGGTGTGGGAAGCCACTTCTGCGTGCACGAGTGCCTCTTCACTTCTGTGTGGATCGCACCGCTTCCCACCACATGGCAATTTGTTGTTTAGAAAATGATTTTGGATCCATGGTTTCTCTTAAGTCTCAGACCTGCCCTGTGAGAACGGTATTCTTATTTTGGCATTCTCCCAAGAAGGAAACTGAGGGCCAATGTGGTAAGGGCTTTTTCAATGTCACACACTATTAAGACTTGTATCTGTTTTTCTCAGTCAAGCGCCCTTTTCCATTCCCCAGTGGCCTTTCCTATTGCACTGATTGCTTGAATTCTCAACAACCAGTGCCTGGCCTCCACTGGGGAGAACACTAGCTCATGTCACTAAGGCTCTTTCACTGAGTCCAAGGGCAGATCCTCCCCTCTGGTTCTGACAGTGGTGCTGTTACAGGCTGCAGTTTTCACAGGTATTTTCCTTTATGCTAAGAAGGAACCAGGGAAACAGAGGACAAGAAGCATAACAACAGTCCAGGGTGTAGCCTCTCTCTAGCTCACACCTCCCAGATCTTAGATTCCACCTTCTGCAGCCACTGCCTCACCCAGAGGACCAGCCCAGCACCTAGCACCTGCTGGAGTCAGCAGCTGAAACCCATCATGTATTCACAGGGTGATTGACCTCTCTGAACCTCCACAGTCTGAAAGACAGGGATAATAATAGTAGCATGGACTTCGTAGGCTTGTTGTGAGAATAAGACAATTCTTAAGTATATAACAACTGTTCACTCTTCCTGCTTCCAGCCTGTTTCCTGGAGGAGGGTTCCATGTTAACGCCTTTCTGCCTATATCCTCACCTTTATGGAAGATAACAGAAGAGTCAGCTTGCCCACCTAGAGCCCCCCTACATGAGGCATGGCTTTTGCACTTCTATCCTCAGGCATGACCCTAATTCATATGCCACCATATGTCACAGAAGCAGCAGCATTCACAGAGGAATACCTAGACATCTGTTCTTTAGTGGTAAGGGTGCTTCTGTCAGAGTGGGCTCCTAAGTGTGGGAGACAGGGTGGAAGGAACTGAGTTCACAGAATGAGAACAGGTTTGAGGGGATGACAAGTGTGCTCAGCTTTGGACCTGTACCTGTGGGGGTGCTGCCGGAAGTCCCAAAGGCAGGTTTAGGGGCCATTGGAAAGGCAGGCCTGACTCGTGGGAGAAATGTCGTGACTGGTGATCAAGGAAGAGGCTCCTCCAGGAGGGAGGGTGAGTGAAACCCACTGATTAGACACCTAGGGAGAGCACAGAGCAGGAAGAGAAAAGGACGGTAACCTTGGGAAATACAATTGAGGGCGAGCAGGGGCAAGACATTCATATATCATACTGTACTCAAATCCTGCCCTCTCGGACCTTACAGAGTTGCCATGTGCACACTGTATTACTATCCAAGGTAGACAGGGCCCAGTGATCCAGAAAGGACCAAGGACCTCATTTCCAGGCACGGAAGCCATGAGTACTCCATGAAGGATGGTGCTTGAGCTAGGCTTTGAACCATGGGTGGGATGCTGACTGGAGGGGTGGAGTGGGGATGGGTAGACACAGTATTAGCAAAGGAAGGAGGCAGGAACATTTAGGATGTCTGGGAAATGGAGAAGTTGGCTATATCTGGTCAGAGGTACTCATGGAATAATGCAGAATTGGATTAGAGTACAAAGGCATTTAAAAAAAACATGGATCCTGTATTGAAGTTTAGGGGGACTTTGAAAGGTATATCATTGTGGCAGACACTGAGATGGAGATTAGTGTGCAGGACACTTATTAGGGAGCTCTCCTCTAAGAAACATCTGTGGAAGGGCAGGAAGCAGAGTGTGCATGAAAAGCAACTGGACTGAAGTGTAATCTAACCACCAGTTTACAGGTAATACAAGGGAAAGAGGAACTGGTCAAACCATACCTTGAGGTTATAACCAGCCAAACTGAGTATGTGAATTATCCAGGATAAATAATTTGATTCCTTCAACAAATCAATGGTATGAAAAAGCCAAGGGAGGGAATGTTACAAAATTAGAAGGGATTTAAGAGACATAATTAATTGTAATACATGGACCTTATTTGGATTCTAAACTAAACACATTTTTTGAGATAATCAGAGCAAACTGACCAGGATTAGGTATTAGATAAACTAAATAACTTTGTTATGTTAAATGTATATATGAAACCCTTTTATGTTAGAGGATGCATACTTTTGTGTATTTGTGAATGAAATGATATGTTGTCTGTTTTAAACTGCTCAAGAAAAGTGAGAGTGAGGGAAAGAGAGAAAACAAAAAATGTCGGTAGTTGGTGAATCTGAGTGATGGGTATATGAGGCTACCAGTGTTTAAAAAATTTCAAAGTAGAAAGTTTAAAGAAGTGTACTGAAATCTGCAACTTACTTTGAGATGCAGAAACATAAGTGCGTGATCGAGGAAGGATGGATGAACAGACAAATATGGGATCCCGTGTAATTGATGTGAGTGGCAGAACGTGGGTAGTTGATAGATGGCCGTGTGCTACAGGGTTCCTTTTCTGTATGTTTGAAAAATTTCATAATACGATCTTTGGAGAAAAAGTAAGTCTAGGTACAATTCAGAACCTTCTTTAACAAAAAAGTGGGCTGTGATGAGGTCTCAACAAGGACGCAGGCGACCTCCAGGGAGCTCTGGAGCTTGGACTGTCTTTTAGAGGCGTTCCCTTGTGGGGAGTGTAGTGGGCTGAATAGAGGCCCCTGAAAGCTGTGACTTAGTCCTCATCCCCAGGACCTGTGAATGTGATCTTATTTGGAAACAGAGTCTTTGCCGTTGTAGTTAAATGAAGATCTCTCAAGATAAGATCATCCTGTATTCGGTGTGAGCCCTAATCCAATAATTGGTGACCTCATAAGAGAAAGAAATGAGAGATTGGATCCTCAGACATGCAGAGGACAAGGCTAGGTGAAGACAGAAGCAGAGATAGGAGTGATGCCTCTACAAGCCAAGGAACACCAAGCATTACCTGCAGCTACCAGGAACAAGCAGAGAGGCATAGAACTGACTCTCACAGCCTCCAGGAGGAACCAACTTGCTCATACCTCGATTTTTTAGGCTTTTGGTCCCCACACCTGCGAGAGAATAAATTTCTGGGTTTTTTTGGCATCCAGATTGTGGTAATTTGTTATGGCAGCCCAAGGAGACGAATACAGGAAGCCAGGCCTTTTGACCATGTATGATCAATCAGTGGCTGTGGCCTGCCCCTGGAAGGAAGCATGGCAGTGGGCGAGCCACTTTTCTTCAGCCAGAGAATCCCAAAGAGGGCTGACAGCTGAGGGCTCTGCTCTGGCAGCCTTTCTAGTGGCTGGAGAAATATGCATATTCTTCATTCCTGAAGGAGATCTAGGGAGCATATAACAGCAGCCATTTTTCTGACCCTCAGTTTTCCCATCTACATAATAGGATTAACAATAAGGTCCTATTTCATAAGGTTATTAGGAGATTAAATTAGAAGATCATACTAATAGCTAACATTTATTGAGCACTTACTGTATATGAGCACTTATTGTATACTTGTATATGCCAGACACACTAGTACAAGAGTTCATACTTGCCTGTTGCTCAACATATTATAAGCTCCCTGTTAACAGTAGTTATTATTACTAGGGGATGTAGCCAAGGTCACGCAGCTGCCAGAATCAGGACAGAACCCAGATTTCCTGACTCTCAGGCGAATGCTTCTTCTGTGATGGGCCTCCTCCCTGCATGTGCCTAATCATGCCTTTCTTCATGACAGCGATAGTAATCTTATGCAATGAAATGAAATGTGTTCTTCACAAAAGAAATGTTATTTTGCTTCATCATCTGAAGGGAAGAGCTTTGGGTTGTCTGAAATTCATTCACACTCTCTCAGGGAGACCCTGTGTAACCAAAGACATTAATTTGCCGGACAGGCGGGGGCAGGAGGGGCTGGACACAGGTCCCTGCTGCCTCTAGCTAATTGGCCTCTGAGGCCCCACGTCCCAGTCCCAGCCTCTGCTGACATAGCATTCCTAAGAAGTGGGGAGGGGCCAGATACTATCATTTTAAAAAGGACAAAGTGAAGGACAGAGAGATTAGCTGATTTGCCCCCTTAATTATGCGGTGAGCTCGTGATGGAGCCAAGAATTGAATCCAGATTTCTCAAGTCCCAGATGGGTTTTTTCATCGGGACGCCCTGCCACATTCCTTCCCTTGGAGCCGCCCCCTCTCTGCATCCCAGAACATATACCTGGGTTGAGTTCATGGGTGTATGTGTATCTGTTACTGCTCCCTTTGCATTATACTGATTTTTAAAAAGAAAGGAGGAAAAATGTTCTTCCCCTTAGAAAATGGTCACTTAGTTGAGAATAGCAGAGATGATATGCAAATTGCTTAAATGCTCTTTCTTTTTTTTTTGGAGTGGAAATCTCACTCTTGCCCAGGCTGGAGTGCAGTGTCACGAATGCGACTCACCATAGTTTCGACCTGTTTGGATCAGGTGATCCTTCTGCCTTAGCCTGCCAGGTAGTTGCCACCGTGCCTGGCTAAGTTTTTTACTTTTTTTTATAGAGACAAAGTCTTGCTGTGTTGCCCAGGCTGGTCTCAAACTCCTGGGCTGAAGTAATCCTCCTGCCTCTGCCTCCTAAAGTGCTGGGATTATGGGCATGAACTACTGTGCCTGATCTAAATACTCTTAACCACATTTATTTTTCAAGAATTTTTGGCTTGGCACATCCAGAGCCCAGACAGAATAGCTCTTCAGATTTGATCCATGAATTCTTTCCAGAGGATTTGCACATGGAAGCATTATGCAAGTTATTAATGTTAAAATGAATTTTCTCCCCCAGTTAAAAATCTGAGACAAAATCTTCATTGGCCCAATCTGCAAGTAGGAAGGGAAAGTGACCATCCAGAAATTTCCATAGGCTACCCTCCCAACCCAGCACCGTGGGCTTTCACCATTAGAGGGCTTTCACCACTAGAGGGTACAATACCAAACTCAGTGACACTTAATGTTTCTTCCAAGTATAGTCTTAAACCATTTCTAGATTTTCAGGCTAAGTTAGTTTCCTAACAAGGTAATTTACCAAAGATTACTGTTACTGTTGACCTTAGATACATATTCCTGCCATGTCTGCCCCTCTTCAATTAAATTCTATATTTAACAAGTATGGACAACACTAGAAACAAAGCAGTTTGCAAACTTTACCTGATTACTGACCACATTGTTTCTATTTTGGTTACTCTTTTTGAGAAACCAACAAGGTATTTGTCATTCTGTAAGGTCACATGGCGTCATCCTGCCCAGGCCCTTTCTCAGCCTGGATCTTCTTTAGAAATAGAAATCATTTCCTGTCTTCTGGTGTTGGTGTTGAGTCATTCTTTTCTTCAAAGAGCTAAGTTCTTTAAAGCAAGACATAGTTTGTTGGTTTGTTCAATTGGTCATTCATTAATTCATTCATTCCACTGATATTCACAAACACTAACACACCATGTAATAGACGGTAGGGTTATTTCCTTGACCTCTTAAAATGAATGGTCTAAGGGGAAATCCTGATAATTATAAATGTGGGAAGTATAATGGAAGGGTGCTATGAAAACACGAATTCTACTTACCTCTATCTCCCACCAAAAAAAAAGTTAACTTCCATACCCCAAAAAATGATCTTTTATACTCAAAAGAGACCACATAGTGCTAAAATTAGTATAGCACATCACTAGCTAACACTGTGTTACCGCCAATGTTGGATTTAAAAGCATATTCCCTTTGAGCTGAACTTGAAGTAAAAATAAATCTACTAGTAAGAAAGCAACAAAAGTGCTCTGAGGAAGAGAAGAATCAAGATATACAGGGGAAGGGAAGATGGCAGAGTTCTTGCTTTGCTGTTAACAAGCTGAGTTCTTCCCACTGCCTATCAAAAGTGAACTGGATAAAGAAAATGTGGTACATATATGCTATGGAGTATTACACAGCCATAAAGAAGAACAAAATCATGGAATCTGAAGCAAATTGGATGGAGTCGGAGATCATCATACTTAGTGATCTATCACAGAAACAAAGAACTGAATAACAAATGTTCTCACTCATATGTGGGACCTGAACATTAATCACATTTGCACAAGGGAGGGATGGTCACTCTATGGATAGTACCAGGAGAAGTAGGGAGGGAGCATCACAAAGCATACCTGGTTCGAAACCAGGGGAATTGAAGGACAGTTGGAGGCCCAAACTTCACCTGCATGCGGCCTGCTTGTGTAGTTGACTTGTACCCCACATATCTATAATTTTTTTAAAAAATTGAGTGCTTGATTAAGTCACTTGACTTTTCGGAATTTTAATTGTCCAGTTTCTAAAGTGAAGGAGTTGGACCTGGTCAACATGCCCCAAAATGTACTTCTTAAAACAAAAATTCTTGAGAAAAGTGGAAATTGGTGGTCAAATGAGTTTGGGAAATACAGCATTATCTCTCCTCCCTTTACCCACTCTCCATGGAAGTTCCAAATCACCCTAAGCATATTAAAGGTCCTAGAGTAAAAAATCTGTTTAACTTTATTTAACTTAGTGTTTCCAGATGTATTTACCTGGAGATTCAATTTTATGTAATAGAGATTAATAAAGAAATGTTGGACTAGCTGTTCATTGAAAAGCCAGTAAACCTTTATTGAGTGACTACTTTGTGCTAGGAAGTCGCCTCTCAGGCTGAATTACATGAGTATATGAATCTTGTGATTTAATCAAATAAACAGTGTAGGTGGAAATTTTCCTGTAGGTAATACCTTCTAATTAATCTGTCCACAGTTCCCAGGAGTGATTTCCTTCTTTCCAAAGGGCACTGTTTAGTATCATTAGTGGTTTTTCACATCTGTGCCAAACTTTTTCTTCACTTTGTATTGGAGTGCAAATCAAATTTAATTCTTTTTAATTAATGCGGTGAACAGCAGAGGATAAATAGTATTTACCTCTAGCTGGTCTTAACTCCCCATCTGATCCCAGCTTGGAAGATCTGACCAACCTTCAGATGCACAGGGTTCTTTTGAATGTTCCTGCAAATTTCATTTACTCATCTCTCCTTTGATTTCCAGGAACTTTAACAATTTGTGTAAAATTCAGTTAGTTTTGGAAAGGAGGAAATTTTTTTTTTTTTTTTTTAAGCATGTGTTTCTTTTGTGTAGTTGATTTTTAAAAATCTCCATCTGGTCAGCTAAAAAATAGACTCATTCTGTCTTTGGCCACTTTCACACAAAGGGAAAGGACATCATCTAATCTATCTTTAAAATGTACTCCCAGGTGTCTTATTCTGCAGGAACTTTAGGAAGTGAGTTTTGACAGAGGGCCTGGTTTTCTTTATTTTAAAGTCATTTTACTTTAGATTTTCAAAAGAGGACAGGGTACATGAGCATGAGGGAGGGGAGGGAGTGCCCATGGGTTTGTGGTGACAAATCTCATGGCCAGTGGTAACTTTCCCTTACATGACATTCGGGGGAAAAAGAATAGGCAGGAAGCTGGAATCTGCAAGTCAGGCATTCTAAAATCTGGATTCCATATTCCCTTTTATTCTCTTCAATGGATTCTCTGCTGCTCACTGTAATGTCTAAGTGATAGCTGCTGATAAATACAGTATTATCTTTGTGGAGAAGTAGGGCATTGTCGTATGTCAAATCTGCAGACAAATGTTTTATGCAAGCGTAGCAGATTTTTGTGGATATGGGCCAAGAATGTTAATGAAAGAAAACATCAAAGATGCAGAAGAAATGAGAATATTAGTCAAGGAAGATACACAGTGATGCTCTCTGATAACCCCTGATATTGACATTAGAACTCTGTGGGAGCAACTTAAATAAACATCTGGACACTGAGTTTAGACATTTTCGGTGACAAACCCCAGACAGATCTTTTCGACTTGCAATAATAAATATTTCAGAGGCTATATGAATCAACTGAAAATCCTGTTTTCAATTATTCTAGTTTTATAAATAGAGTATAGTTAATTATTCAAGTATAGAATTTCTTTTGAAGATTAGGTGAATTTTATATTTCCTTTGTCCATATTATACTTCAGTTTTATTATTCATATCAAATTTATGTCTGTGTGTTCAAAAATAATATAGCTAGCTTGCCAGATATTATTAAATCAGACTCCAGCTGAGCTTGATTTTTTTTATTATTTTATTTTCAGGAAAGACCATTTTACAGCCTCAACCCTGCAGTTCTGCGAACTTGTTCAGCGTGGCAACCCTAGGTAAGGATACCCGTGCCAGTAAAAGGGGGAAGATTGACTCTCTATAGCTCTTCTTACCAAATTCTGACTGTTTGGGATGTTTTGACCACCACTTAGCCAGGAAGGCACCAGAAGGAGAATATGCTGGTAATGCTTTAAGAGATTCCAGCTACTCGGAAGGCTGAGGTGGAAGGATCGCCGGAACCCAGCAGGTCGAGGCTGCGGTGACCGGGAGTGGCCACTGCACTCCAGTCTGGAAGACAGAGTGAGACTCGAACTCTTAAAAAAAAAAAAGAGAGCCCAGCTTTATGATAAATTCGGCTGAAGTAAAAATCACTATGTAGTCAATGACCAAAGCTACTCGAATGGTCCTGTTGATTGCTGTTGTAAATTTCATAATATGGATACAGGCTTTGCCCTAAAAATTGAACATTAAAAAAAGGGAACTGTGATGAATTGCATATCTTACCTCCAGAGAGCCTAATTGCTCATGCATTAAAATTTAGCATCTATGGCAGATAGGCCTCAATATTTATGACCCACTTTGGCATTGAGGGTGTGACATTAGAGGGACATATTGGTTAGAGGCTGGCTTGATAACTACTGAAACCTTGTTGCCCAGTGCTTACCAGAGTGTCCTTTGTGAAATAGTTATGTGCACATTTGTTCCTCCCCTCAACCACGAACCAGACCAAAACTCATGGATTGGGACTACCTCATATCTGGATCTAACACAATTGCCCTTTAAAATGCTTTGAATAAAGAGGATCCAGTTCTGCTTCTGATAATTTCAGGGGAAGGACGCTTCAGGCATGCCACGATATCTCCATTTGTTCAGTTTCAATTCTAGGACATGATAATAGTAGCCAACATTCACTGAGCCCTTATTAAATGCAAAACACTGTATTAGAACCGACATCAAGAAAATATGTATATATGGTATAAAAAGTCAAATGGAACTAGAAGTTTTGTAATGAAAAACAGCAGTCCGTTCCTCAGCTTCATCCCATCCTAAAAGCAACTATCATAATTGTTTCTCAGTTTTTTATCTCCAGATTTCTAAATACTTTGCTCATAGTGCTATTGCTTCCTTTTAAAAATAGACATTTTCTACTGGCTGAAGAGTGTGGTTTAGCTCATACAACCTCTCCACTGCCTCCACTTCTGCTTCCCTCATCCTCCCGAATTTTGAATTAAATATTCACTGTTGATGTGGTAATGTCTATAAATTACATTTCTATTAGCAATATTTTCAAAGCATCATACCATTACATTGTTTTCTTTATTTTACTTGTGTTTGTTTTAGAATCCATAATCACTTTGTTTATTTGCTTAATTTTCTATGTGCCTAAAAAAAAAATGAAGTCTCAAGCTTTCCAATAGAAGCATAAATCTCCTCTCCATATTGTCACATGAGTCAAACAAGCCATCATTCGGTTCTCTCTCCTTTTGGAGGCATCCCTGCTGGAGTCCTCTGTCCCACTGCACTCTGGACCGATGAATCTCTTGGTCTACCACATGTGGTCATTCTGAGACTTCCCTTCGCTCTCACCCTGGGAATTCTCTTTACATCCCTCCTGTATATGATCTCTTTCTGGATCCCATGTCTGTATTTCTTGGTTTTCTCCCAAGTGTTGATGGAGCACATCTTCTAGCAAATATAAAAGTAGTCATGAGGCAGCATAGAAGATAGAATTTTTATTTATTTTATTTATTTTTATTTTTTTTGAGTTGGGGTCTCACTCTGTCACCCAGACTGGAGTGCAGTGGCCGCTCCCGGCCACCGCAGTCTCGACCTGCTGGGTTCTGGCGATCCTTCCGCCTCAGCCTTCCAAGTAGCCAGAATTACAGACGCGTGCTACCACGCCCGGCTAATTTTTTGATTTTATTGTAGAGATGAGGTCTCGCTGTTCAGGCGGGTCTCGAACCCGTGGGCTCGGGCAATCCACTCACCTCAGCCTCCCAAAGCCACGGGATTACAGGCTGAGCCACCGAGCCTGGCTGAAGATAGGATTTTTAAATACCTCTTATGTCTGGTGGTTTTATTCTATCCTTACTCTTGACTCGTAGTTTGCTGAGTATGGAATTCTAAGCAGGAAATAATTTCTCTTTAGGATCTGGAAGGCATTCATGACTCTTCTATCTTTTAGCTTCTAGCTACTGAGAAGTTTGATGGCATTCTGAATCCAAATCTTTTGTACCTGATCCCCCACCCCTTGTCTCTCTCCCTCTCTTTCCTTCTCTCAACATTCAGGACCTTTAAACATCTCTGGGATGTTAAAGTTTCATGGCGATATACTTCGGTGTCAGCAGCCACCCCACATTTTGTGGAGGTGTCAGGAGGTTTGGTACATGTTGGACTTGTTCAATCTAGAAACACATGTCTTGATTTCTGGGAAACTTTTCTAGTATTAGGTGATAATTTACTTTTTCCAGTTTCTATCTTCTCATGCTGAAACTTTTATTAGTCATATATCAGATCTCCTGGATAATTACTGTAATATTTTAATTCATGTTTATTATAGTTTATTATTTTATTCTCTCTGAATTATCTCTGTGTCTTCCATGTTAGAGGCTCTCTTCTGATCTCTTCTATCCTTGCCGTCTAGTGAATTACTAAAAAGTTGAGGGGAGGTGCTGTGAGTTAGAGTGAGGGGGGCGCTCGGACTTTCTTTGTGAGATCCCCACATGCCAGCATCTGTCCATCTTTCAGGTTCTTCAGAATGTCACCTGCCCTTGGAGTGTGTCACTGCTGTCAGCACTGGGAGGCAGTGATCCCATTCAGTCTGTGGTCTTTCACTTTATTCTCCTATTTTGGATCAATTTCTTCACCCTCTCCTTCACTGTGCAGCCTGGAGTGTCCTTGAACGTCTACAGAGTGTCCTTGAGTCAATTCCTCTCTGCTTTCTTTCTGCAGAGGGGCCATCACCAGATGCAGGGGTTAGAGGAAGTGGCCTTGGGGTCTCTCCACTCCCCAAGCACATTATCAATGAATCCTCTGGGTTTTTAGTTCACCCCTCGGGCTGACTTATAGGAAATCTTACTGCCTCCATTTCTGAATCTCTCAGGGTTCAGTAGTGTAAATTGGCTTTCTTTGTATCGCTTCTTCCCCTTTGCAGGCAGTTACACTTCAGTTCACATCTGTAATCCCAGCACTTTGGGAGGCCAAGATGGGAGGATTGCTTGAGACCAGGAGTTCACTAGTAAGCGGGTGCATGGGTTGGTACAATTTTATCCTTCTACCATCATTTCAGTAGGACTTCAGGATAAAATGGGTTTAAATGGATGCATTCAATCGGTGGTATCTAAGTGGAAGTCTTAGGCAATCTATACAACAACCTTATAATGTAGGAACAAGTATTATCCCCGTTTTACAGATGGTGAAATAGGCATCATCTAGGCCACACAACCAGGAATTGATAGAGGTGGATCTTAAGCTAAGATCTGTCTGGCCCTCTGCCTTGAAAGATTGGGTTAAGCGGTCTCCAAAGCAGTGGTTCTCAACTCTGTTTGACATTAGAACCACCCAGGGAGCTTTAAAAAATGCTAATACCTAGGCCACACTGAAGCCAATTAAATCAGAATCTCTAAGGATGAACTCCAGGCACTGATGTTTTTAACAGCTCCCCTGAGAGATTCTAATGTGCATCCTGGATTGAGAACTGCTGCTCTGAATTCTCTTCCAGCTCTAGGATTCTTTCTATCTCTTTCCTTTTAGAGCAGAGGATTGCCATGCTGAATGACAGTCTGAATCTATCTGTGAAGCTCCCTGGGGCCCTTCCTCAATATATTCTCATCGCTTCCACCCTGCTCACGTTTTTACTGGCTTTATTCAGATAGAGATGCCAGATTTAGCAAATAAAAATATAGAACATTCAGTTAGAATTGAATTTCAGATAGATAACAATTTTTAAAGCATAATGTCCTGTGTAATATTTGTGGCATACTGTACTTCTACTAAAAAATTATGTGTTGTTTGTTTAAAATTCAAATTTAAGCCAGGCATGGTGGCTCACACTTGTAATCCCTGCACTTTGGGAAGCCAATGTGGGAGGTTTGGTGGAGGCCAGGAGTTTGAGATCAGCCTGCACAACATAGCAAGCTACACCTCTTTACAAAACAAAAAACAAAAAACTGGGTATGATGGCTCATGCCTATAATCCCATCACTTTGACAGGTGGAGGCGAAAGAATTGCTTGAGCCCATCAGTTCGAGACCAACCTGAGCAACTTGGTAAGACCTCATCTCTAAATAAATCAAAAAACTAGCTGGGCGTGGTGGCTCGCACCTGCGGTTCCAGCTACTCAGAAGAAGGATCGCCCGAGCCTAGCAGGTCGAGGCTGCAGTAAACTATGATTATGCCACTGTACTCCAGCCTGGGTGACAGAGGTATACACTGTCTCTTAATTAAAAAAAAAAAGTAATAACTGAGTGTCCTGTATTTCATCTGTCCCAGTTTGCAGAACACTGGAGATTGGTGGAACCTTTCCTCTGGAAGCTACCACCTTTGGGCCTTAAGTGTGCCCCAGCTTCCCTGGGCATTGCTGCCTCTGCTGGAGGAGACTCCAGTTCCTGGGCACAAATGATGTTCCCACCTGGTCTTCTTTTCCTCATCTGAATAGCACGTTTGTGTCTCTCAGTGCTAACTCAAATACTACCTCTTCCAACATATCTTCCCCAATTTTTCCTGTGTCTCCACAGCACTCTGGGAATAATTAACAGGTGAGAATTATTGAGTTTATGCCCATGTTATAAGATTGCACACGCCTGCCTCCTCTATGTGGCTGAAAGCATCTCCAGAGCCTTGTCTTGCCCATCCTCCCGTCCTTCAGTTCTTGTGTCTCCAGGGTGTGGTAGATGGGCACGAGGGCACTTAGGAACTAGTTGTTGAGATGTTGTGTCCTCACTGTACCCCCTTCCCTTAGGCTGTCCCGCTGTCCCTTGCTTTGGCAGGTCTCTTCTGGCAAGCAAAGCAGCAGGACATAGAATTTAAGGAGGCATTCACTCTCAAGGGAGTGGAAGTTCAGGGTCAATAATGCATACTCCTGAGAGTGAGAACCACCTTAAGGTTTACACCCAGTACCTGGCTTGCCCCACCCTAGTCTGACCCCGCCTCCTGCTGAGTCAGCACCTACAGCTTGACCCAAAAAGAGATTGGCTTGGATCACCCAAGGCAGGATGTGATTCACAAGCCCCATGTGCTTGATTTTTGTCACCCTTGCCTTGCATGTGGTGACACTGTATCCCCTTCTTTTAGTCCACTTGTCCACCATTGCATTGCCAACACGTGAGAGTAGGTGTGCAGAACACACACTCCAGGTTCAAAGATGAGACTCCAAAACTTTCTGACATCTGCAGACAAATATCTATTGACACTCAAGAAAATGTAGTAAAAATGAGAACCAATTTCTATTCTCAGGAGTTTATGGCATGTGAGAGTCTTATGTTAAAACTGTATACCTCTATGTTAATAAAAATATATTCTCTCTAAAAAGAAAAAAAAACATAAAACCTTTCTGCATTATCTTTAGCAGAAATAGTGTCCTTGATGCCATTAACGAACTGTATTTGCTGTAGAAGGCCCTTAACCTTGCTGACCTTGATTCCTTTGTTTGTACTATGATGATGGGGAATCAGACACAACAATCTCTGGGACCCCTCTGTATTTTAAAACTTCCATGATTTCTTTGTCTTAGTACTTCTTTTCCTACTAAACTGGTACTTATCTCCTCTCAAGGGACCCAAATATCTCTATTTTGAGTAACTGTCTTGGTTTATTACTTATTTTAATCTAGTTCCATATTCTGGCATAGTGCTTTGTCTAAAACCTGTATTTTAATTTTTTAAACGCAATTTATCCTTTATAACTCTTTCACATGTCCCATAAAAATGATGGATAAGGGAAGGTAGATAAAGCTACAGATCAATCGTAGATTCTGATAATCTAATAAATGCTTTGAGCACCAATCTTGCAGTTTACGACCTCTTGCCAATTGATTTATGGCCTTGTAGTAAATTTTCTCTCCCACTTATCCAATATTTATTGGAACATCTTGTTCTTAACAGGCAAAGTACTGTATAAAACATCTGTCAAAACAAAAGCCAATTCAATTAAATATCTTTTACTTTCAAATCTACTTCTCTGGTTCTCTCCAGCATCCAGACTGTAAAACAACAATTCATGTTATACACAACTTTTGAGCAAGATTTCTGGGACATAAAATGTACACCATCAAAATAAAAGTTAACCTGAAAGGAGAGAAAAATCCTTATTTACTTCCCATTAGAAGGCTGGCCCATCATCTTTTCATCAGTAATGGCTCTGTTACTCATTTCTCCCTCACAGACCCCATAATTTGAAAGATTTTCTTCAGAAACAAGCTTCATTTACTTGGTAGTAATTCGTTTAGTTGTTAACCTAAAGATGTATCAACCACTAACTCCCGTCATTAGTCTGTTATAATTCACGGTCACTCACAGAGTTGATATAATTCCAACCAAAACAAAGGAAAATAAGTTCTTTAGGCATTTTGAAATATTAAAGTAACCTAAGGATCTTTCCATTACTGTCTTTGAAGAAACGACAAAGCAAGGGGAAACTGAGATATTTTAACTAGATTCTCTTTTTTCTACTCTCACTCCCGTGGGGGAGAAAGAGCCTAATTTTCCAAGAGTCACAGTAGGGAGAGTAAACTTCAGGCTTTTTGTAGCAGAGATTCAAATGTCTGTACTTCTTTGAACATTTTCTTTGAGTGAGAAATGCTCAAATTAGTGTCCTCCACCCCTCCATTTATACTTCAAACCTCTGAGCTCTGTTCTGAAGGTCAGTTTATGAATGAATGGTGTGTGCAGCTTAGTGAGCCTGACTCTGCAACATTTCCATAGTTTAAATTTCTCCAGAATTCAAGGTTCCAATTTTGTTGTTGTTAAATGCTCCCCAAATGTAACATGGACCGATGACATATTGAAAGCAGATGTATGTTTACCTCCATATTGATGTCATTTCCTATAACATCAGGAATTATATATAAAGTGCAGGGGGGCGGGGCATGTGCAGAGATTGACAAGCAGAAGCAAATACCACATGTATTCCAGGAGATGACTTTGTAGGAGTTTTAATGTAAAGTTGAACCTGAAGTATATGCTTATCTTTCTTTTCTTTTTCTTTTTCCTTTTTTTTGAGTTGGAGTCTTACTCTGTCACCTAGGCTGAAGGGCAGTGGCATGCTCACAGCCACCACACCTCGACTTGCTGGGTTCAGGTGATCCTTCCACCTCAGCCTTCCAAGTAGCTGGAACTACAGGCATGCACCACCACGCCTAGCTAATTTTTTGATTTATTGTAGAGACGAGTTCTCTCCAAGTTGCTCAGGCTGGTCTTGAACCTGTGGGCTCAGATAGTCCTCCCACCTCGGTCTCCCAAAATGCTGGGATTATAGGCATGAGCCACTGTGCCCAGCCTTATATGCTTATCTTAAGGAAAATAAAAAGCATTCTGTTGATGGACATCAATAGTCCCCCAGCAGGTTCTTTTCCATGTATAGAAACTTCTTTTCCATTGGAAATTTTGGAAACATTCTAACTGGAGACTCATATTAATTGCTGCCATGGTGACTATTTCCCCTATACCCCACCCCCAGGACTTAACCCTCCCATCATCATGGTATTCCCATATTCACAGGGAACAGGGATAGAATAGATAACTTTAGTCAACAGATTCTCAAACGTGTTTCCTTCTAGGTCTTTTACATACGTTCCCTTCCTGACCGCTGAAGGGAAAAGAAGAAAAAAACCCCACAGGTTAGAATACTATAGAAGTGTAGTTTTGCAAATGGTTGATTTCTGTCATCTCTGGGGGCCTGGGTGCTCCCAGTTCCTCTGTGAACAGAATGTGTTTTAAGTACCATCTTTAAAACTCAGCAACTGAAGGCCAAAAGTCGTTTTTAAAATCTTGCAAATTGTCCTTGGGCGTTTAGCATTTTAAGTGTTAGCCTTGAGTTTCTCTAACACTGAAAAAGACTCCAGTAAAAGCAGGTGGATTGGCAAGGCCCTCCATTTGACTCCCACTCTTTTCCCCCACCCTTTCCTAGTGATGCCAACCTCCAGGGCAGGTCTAGAGCAACACTGGGAGGAAGCTGTTTGTGCAAGGAGGCCCTGAATTCACAACTTGCTATGCCCTCATTTTCCTTTCTTACTTCCTGGGTCAAGCACAGCTGCATCAAAAGCCTCCCACCCAGCACTCATCCAGGACCCTGCCTGCCTGACCTGCTTCCTATGGGCCCATGCCTCCTTATCCCAGGAGAGCATAGGCTCCCAGATCAGTGGGCTCTCATTTGGAATTGGCTGGCTGAATGATATTGGGCAAGTTACTCAACCTTTCTGTACTTTACTTCCTTACTTGTAAAATGGATTTTGTGCAGATTAAAAATATGGTATAAGCAAAGTACTTAGTACAGGGCTTGGTACTTATTAGGGGTGCAGGAAATATTGGTTCTTATCATTAGTATGATTAACAACATTGGAACAGAAGTGACCATGTGTTATAATGCCTCAACATTTTCCTTTGCAATTCCACACCCAAATGCCTTAAGAGTATGGAAACTCCTGGACCTTGACTTAATGCCACCACGGGAGGCCACTGAGGCTGGAGTGTGTGAAAGGAAAAGAGGACTTCACTGCCCTTAGCAGTCAGAGCCAAAAGGTCACAAGATGGCAGTGAAATATACCAGTGAGGTCTCCCGAAGTTTCCTGGAACTCTTGCTGGATGCAGAGCCCTGGGGGATACCGCTGTTGCAAGACACAGTGGTTCCTGCCCTCAGGAAGCTTCTGGTTGGCAGGGGAGGGAATAGCAAGCAAACCATTCTGCAATTCTCCCACAGAGTCTTCCTTGTCTTTGAATTGTTTTCTATTTTACTGGCTACACGCACTGTCCCTTTTCTTTTTTTTTTTCTTTTTGAGTTGGAGTCTCACTCTGTCACTCAGACTGGAGTGCAGTGGCTACTCCTGGCCACCACAGCCTCGACCTGCTGGGCTCTGGTGATCCTTCTGCCTCAGCCTTC
>NW_007247401.1:305834-308890 GCF_000164805.1 Carlito syrichta
AGAGATGAGGTCTTGCCAAGTTGCCCAGGTGGGTCTCGAACCCGTAGGCTCAGGCAATCCTCTCACCTCAGCCTCCCCAAGCGCGGAATTACAGGAGCCACCGAGCCTGGCTGCACTGTCCCTTTTCTAAGTTGTTCACCCCTACCCCTACCTTTGCAAAGTTTGGGCCACTTCTTCTTGCTCTCTCCTGGTGCCCACTACATTCTTAGACCCTGAACTCTTCTATCCACTTAACAAAGTCTGGTTTAACCCAGCCGCTGGCATACAATGAGCAGAGAAAGAACTCGTTTTGTCCAGCAGATTCTTCTTGAGGCATCCCAGTCTGTAGTCTTTGGGTCAGGTACCAGTGGGATGGGTTTCTAAGGAAGCTTCATCTACCTAATACTCCTACTAAAAAACAGTAGTTTCAGTTATTCAGATAATATCGATTGTGCTATCAGTGTGTGAGAAGCACTGTGCTAAGCTCTTGATATACACTATCTCGCTCAGTCCTATTAATCAATCTTTGAAATTCCTACTATACCCTGACCTATAGACTGAGGCTAAACAATATGCCCAGATACCAGAGTTTTTCAGCTGCCGAGTTGGGATATGAATTCTGTTTCATGTTCCATGCAGCATAGGCAATTTTTTCCTAGCTAGAAGCTCATCATTTCTGAACTTCAATTTCTAGCCCACTCAAAGCCTTGTCTCTTAGTCTGACACTCAAGGCCTTCCTCAGCCAGGGACCAGTCAGCCCCCGGCAGCCAGCTGTCTCCTGTCCCTTCCCCTCAGTCATTCCAGACTGTTCTTCACCACTGCCCCACTGACTGGAGGCCCTGGTCCCTGTCAAAGTTCTCGGCATCCTTCCAGGACTGGATGACTCTCCCCCAGGCTCTCCAGGACTGCCTCCCTTGAGTCTCCTACCGTACTTCAGACTGACCGATGCAGGTTTCGCCTGCCTATCTGGATGGTCGGCTGTGCAAGCTCCTGTCTGGCTCTCATCCTGCAGCAGTTTCCTGCACCAAGCACTGCAAGTGAAAAGTGTGCAGTCTTGCCTGGGGCCCAGACTCTGCATTCTCCATCCAGTAGACACGTTGGGGAAAAAAACCCTTAACTACACATAGACTGTTGATTGGCCCCAGTGAATTGCCATTGCTGGTTTGCTTGAATTTTGTTGCTGCCCTGTTGACCAGTCAGTCAATAAGTATATGCTGGGAAATGACTGATAATCCATAGCACGATGCCTGTTTTGGTATCATCGATTAAGAAATGTATAACATTTGCTGCTTATCCTACCTCTTCCCTTTGTGCCTTCCTGAGCCCAATGACTGTCACTTGTCCCTGGACAGTGTCCCCAAACCTGCTTGCAGAGCCTTTATTCACCCTCAGGCGTAACCAAGTGATCATGCTCTTCTTGGGAGGCGCAACCTGTCCTCACTAGAACCAAAACCTAAGCTAAAGGAAAGAAGGTTAGATGGAGGGTTGCAGACATCCTCAGGCAAACGGGGACCTTGCTGAGCCCCTGAAATTACACCGGGGGCTACCTGAGTTCATCTTTATCTTTTGTCATTCCCTTAAGGGATAATTTTCTGCAGAAAGATCTCAGAGTGGGGAAGCCGGGGCCCTGCTGATTGTGAGTTCCTCTGCCAGCTGATAAGTGTGTCTGTCAGCTCCCAAAGAAAGGGGCGCCCCATAACCTGACCCTGCTCTTCTCCTCTTACCTCCTGGACTGCTCCTTCATGGGCTCCTCTCCTTGCTCTCATTCTCCAACAATGGGCTTCTTTCAGCCCCTGCCCCTTTGCTTTGCCATTTCCCTCTCTGTGAGCTTGTCTATTCTCATGGTTTCATTAGCACCTCTTTGCAAATGACGTGCAAGTCGACCTCTTCAGCCATGACCCTTTCCTGTGCCCCAGACCACATTTCCAACCGCTGACAGGACATCTCCACTCACACATCCCCAAGGCCCCTCAGCCTCAGTGTGCCCAAAGATGCATTCTCCATCCGCCCACTCTCTTCAAAATGGCTTCCTCAGTGAGATGCCCATTTCAAGCAGAGCTCCTGCCAAGCTTTCAAGAGCCCCTGGCTAGAAACTTTGGAGTCAGTTATCAAGCCTACTGAATGTTTGTTGTGTGTCAGGCAGACGGCTTGGGGTCAAGGTGGAGAAATGAATGAAAGTCATTGAGACCTGAAGACACCTGGCCTAAAGAAGAGCGATGCATACGCAGTTCAGGGCAATCACAAGATTGAGAGAAGTGTGCAGTGTGCTATGTGAGGCAGCGTTGGATAAATATTTTTTTGGTGAGGAGATCTCAGTCTTGGCTGGTCTTACCTTTCCTTTCTATCCCCACTGCTGCTGTCTTGGTTCAGAATCCCACTCTTCACAACTAGATTACTGCAACGGTCTCTTTTCTGTCTTTCTGGTTGTGCATATCTCTCCATCACTAGCTAATTTTCCATAAATACCACTCTCACCAGTTTATCCCAATTCTCAGAAAAAAATCTGGCTGGTGTCCTATCCTTTCTCTGTAGCCCTGTTTCAGCACAGTGGTTAGTATATGAGCTCTGGTGTCAAGCTCACTGTGCTAGAATCTTACCTCTGCTGTGTGACCTTTGGCAAGTAGCCTCTCTGTGCCTCAGTTTCCTCATCAGTAAAATGGGGATGATAATAATATTTTAACTTACAGAGGTCTAAGAACAGAATGAGTTAATAAAGGCAAAAGTACCTCTTGTAATAAGCTCTGAATAAGTGGTAGCTATTATCATTTTTTCCCACTGTTTCTAAGCAGAAGGAGTATTCTGTTCCTCTGAGGAGGCCTTGGGTACTTCTGTTTCCAGTGATGACACCCTTACCTGATCCCCTTGGTTTTTCTGGTTATGTTGTTCCTGCCTATCTCTCAGAGCCAGTTCAGTTCCCTTAGCCTTTGTGGAATGCCCTCTAAGTATCCTAGCTCCCGGGGACCTCTTTCTCATCTGGGATTAGATCACAGATAAAATACAGGCCCTTAAATACAGAGGGTAGCTGGGCTTGGTGGCTCAGCCTGTAATCCCGCGCCTTTGGGAGGCTGAGGTGAGTG